>NC_056729.1:861211309-861229832 GCF_019279795.1 Protopterus annectens | reverse complement strand
AATGATTACAAGCACAACCCAAGAACACAATAAACAACTACAGCAGCAACAGTCCAGTAGTTGATAATCAGGACAAAGATTTATCGTCAAAAGACTCAGCAGCACACATTCAGCTAAAACAATCTTAAATGTTTAAAAGTCAAAAGGACTCATAAAAACATTTTCCCAACAAATGAAAGTGTCAAATGAATTAGAATATACCAAATACATCATAAATTACTTAAACCACAAAATGGGAGATATGTTTAAAATTAAAAAAACTAAAAAATTTTTTATATATATAAACTTATAAAATTCATAAACACAAAACAATATTGGTTTGTACAGTCAACAAAAAAATACAAATAATAAAAACAAAAACAAATTAGGCACAATTTTTCTAAATACATTGTGCCTTAATTTTTAAATACGGAACAATGGAAATAGATTCATTAAGACCAGGGGACCTGTTTGCCTCCAACAAAATCTGCCAATAGGTTTCTTTATGGGCGAGACGTATCTCTCTAAATGAATCTATTTCCATTGTTCCGTATTTAAAAATTAAGGCACAATGTATTTAGAAAAATTGTGCCTAATTTGTTTTTGTTTTTATTATTTGTATTTTTTTGTTGACTGTACAAACCAATATTGTTTTGTGTTTATGAATCTTATAAGTTTATATATATAAAAAATTTTTTAGTTTTTTTAATTTTAAACATATCTCCCATTTTGTGGTTTAAGTAATTTATGATGTATTTGGTATATTCTAATTCATTTTGACACTTTCATTTGTTGGGAAAATGTTTTTATGAGTCCTTTTGACTTTAAACATTTTAAGATTGATTCATCAATTAATCAATTAGTGTTTTTGTCAATGTATTTAAGCTGTTTGAAAGCAGGATATTGTTGTATCTGATGAAGTCTTTCCTATAGACGAAAACGTGTGTGGAGTTTACTGCTGGAGTCTTTTTTGACACGTTAAAATAAAATCTTTTGGATTATTTTGCCTGATTGTGAGCTGTTTTGCCTCAACTACTGGACTGGTGTGGCTGCTTTTTTTGTTGATGATTACAAGCTAGACAAGTTCAGCTCTTATTTCTGGGGATATGAGTTGTAGCACACAAAAAAAAACAAAGAGGAGGCAGGTTCCATACTTTGGTGCAGAGTTTGGCAAACACTTAATGGGGTGGCAGGGGTCCTTATCAGTGCCTCCATGCTAAGTAATTATTGGTATGTGTGCACATAGAATTTTTTGTTTTCTTTTCTTTGCAGATTATGTTCTTGCCACCAGAATGGGGCACAGTGTGGGGGTGAGTAATCACCTTATTATGGCATACTAGAGCTCTGTGTTCAATTTAGGGGAAGAGACCCTTTGAGGGGAAAGCCTAAGGACAGGCAGTAGTTAAGGATGGTTAGTAGTTTGAGTGTTCTGGTTTGGATGGTTGCTAGAAGTTCTGAGGGTTCTAGTCTGGGTTGTCATTTTGGTAATGAGTGAACTGGGAGTGTTTATGGCTGGGCACGTAGAGTATTTCATTGATGAGCATAGGTGAGTTTTCAGGACCTAGGTCAAGGGGTGATGGTTTTCTGCCATTTAGTGTTAGAAAATTAAAGTTTTGGAGTTATAATATTTCCTACAGCGATCGGGTTAATGCACAGCCAGAACTGGGTAATTTGGTGGGTGAAGGCAATATGCTACAGTTGATAGGGTTGTGGCTATAGGTTCATTCTGTTCAGGTTGAGCCATGATTAGTGGCTGGAAGGAAGCAGTCTAAAAGAAGATATTCTCTTGAAGTGGATGTCCTGGTGGTACACTCGAGTCATATGGGTAATCCAACTTTATTTAGTTTTAGTAGGGTGTGTTTCAGGGATGGTATGCAGGATTCTAAGGGCTTTACAGATGATGGGTACACCGAATGATGTTTGGCTTAACCTTTCCCATTATGGGAAGTAGAGGTTGAACAATTTTAGGTAAGAGGGAGGAGGAACAGCCTGGTCAGGCTGGTTGGCAGAGAAGAGGGACAGGCTTGCCCTCTTCTGTTCCCCCTCTGGTGTGTGGAGGTATATTCCAAGGATTTGTGGAAAGGAAATGAGCAGCTGGAGGAAGTTTGCTGCATAGGTAAGCAAACGGAGGTAAGGATGCTGCTTATTTGGTTGGTAATTGGTAATTTGATGAACGGTCTATGAAGTGACACTGTTTCATAAGTAAAGTAAGCGAGCAAAGGTATGGATGTTGCTTGCTGGGCAGGATGAGCAGGTACACTGTCCTGATTAACATTACAAGGTGGTTTATAAGTAAGTGAGTAAAGGTATGGATGCTGCTTACTGGCCAGAATGAGCAGGTACACTGTCCTGATTAACATTAAAAGGAGGTTTATAAGTAAGCGAGCAAAGGTATGGATGCTGCTTACTGAGCAGGATGAGCAGATATGCTGTCCTGATTAACATTACAAGGGGGTTTATAAGTAAAGTAAATGAGCAAAGGTATGGATGTTGCTTACTGGGCATGATGAGCAAGTATGCTGTCCTGATTAACATTACAAGGAGGTTGAAGAGTTAGTAAGCGAGCAAAGGTATGGACGCTGCTTACTGAGCAGGATGAGCAGATACTCTGTCCAGATTAACATTACAAAGAGGTTTATAAGTAAGTGAGTAAAGGTATGGACGCTGCTTACTGGGCAGGATGAGCAGGTACACTGTTCTGATTAACATTACAAGGATGTTTATGCTGTTTTTAGAATCAACTAAACTATGTCCAGTTGTAAATAAAATTGGTAATCAAAGTTATGGAAGTTTAATAAAGGTCGTCAAATGTCATTCAGTGTGATGTGTTTATTGAAGGGGACCGGGACAATAGTTAAGCAAGCAAGAACTATGTTCATTGAGAATCTTTCTCTCTCTTTCTGTAGATATATATATATATATATATATATATATATATATATATATATATATATAAATATATTTATATATATATATATATATATATATATATATGTATATATATATATATATATATATATATATATATATATATATATACATACACATACATATATACACTTATAGTAAGTTAATTGATGTGAGCACTACATATATATATATATATATATATATATATATATGTGTGTGTGTGTGTGTGTGTGTGTGTGTGTGTGTGTGTGTGTGTGTGTGTGTGTGTGTGTGTGTGTGTGTGTGTGTGTGTGCATACATGCTTTCTTTAAGATGTGAAATTGATTTATTTGCATAATCCTCTTTCATGTTGTATCAGGTTTCATGCTAGTTTCTGACAGGTAAATGAACACTATTGTAAGCTAAGCATTTCCAGGATCCCATAAGAAGTTGCATTTCTTTTGCTTTAACAGTTAGGAATTCAGCATTTTCATAATTATATTTTCTATTTACCCAATATTTTTCAGTAAGATGTTCTGGCAGGCAGTTACTAACCTGCTGATGTTTTTTTTTTTTTTTTAGATGTAGCAATTAAAACAAGGAAGTAATTAAAGATGTAATCCATCCTGATTTCTTAAGAAATATCCTTCTTCCCACATCAGGAACAATGTTTTAAATGGGGAAGCATACTGTTTTCAGCATAAGTTTGGTTTGGTTACAGTATTTAAGGAAAAAAAAAACATCCTGAAGTAGCAGGCAGTTTTCTGAAGGTTAACAGTGATTTTCTTTATTATATGCTAGGGTAACACATCTGAGAATTTTATTTTGTAATAGGACTGTATTTACAAGGGAAAACAAACTGGACAACAAATATTCAAATCTGAGGAGTAGAACATTTACAGCAATTGCTTTTCTGGCTTCAGGGTTGAACAAGTGAGTTATTTTTATGATATAAATGACGAATAGAAAAATGATGAACGATCCAAGCAGCAGTCAAAAGTATACCAATATTTCTTGTTTATTAACCAAATACATTAAGCGCTTTCAGCTCACCACTGTAACCTTCATCAGAATGAACCTACTGTGTGAACATTCTGTTTTTAAAACCCCATTAACCAATCATTTCAATTTACTAATGAACCCTGCTTGTACACTGCTTCATCTTAAACTTGCAGTATTCCTTTTAAAAAGACATAGAAAATCATAAGTCACTACACACTATCTTATATAAAATGTGATAATTCATGAAAAATCTGCTTTGATCAAATCTAAAATGATAAAGTTCCTCCCAAAGCTTACTAAAAACTTGATAAAAAAATATATTTAAAATTTATTTACCCTTTCCTGTAACACAGGGGCTATAGATGGAGTTTCATTTAAACCAGGGAAAAACATTGCTGCTGTTTTAAACTGCCACTGGGTTTCTTTCTTTTTTAACAGATTTTTCCAATCCCCTCCCCTCGGGTCTAACGTCACATGTTCCAATATGCCAAATACAAATTTATTAATGTATGTACAAGTTCGGGAATGCTTGAATAGTGCACTCGTTGTTTTCTTATTCTTGATGTCATTAACGTGTTCATACATTCTATCTTTCAAAGCTCGCTCTGTCTTTCCTACATAGAATGCAGAACACGTGTCAGAGACTGCTAAATATACCACTCCCTTACTCAAGCAATTCCCTTTGATGAGGAATCAAAACAGATGAGGATCACCACAGCAGTATTCGTAGAGAATTTAATGAGATAAAAACATCACAAACTGCAGTATCAGTAAGCGCTTTCACGTTCAAATAGCGTTTCATCAGACTTCAATACTGCCAAAACCATTAGCTACATTTTGAATAACACTACAATCAATATTTCCCAATCACTTTAAAGGAATAATAATGACATCATATAAACAATTAAAATCTAAAAGCAGTATACACTAGTAATAATAAAAATCTCCTAAAAACGGTTGTGCCTATACATATCAATGAATTATTACTTAAATATCATAGATATATTTATTGAAAACAATAAATAAAATAAAATAAATGCAAATAGAAATATGTATATATCATATATTGTATTAATACTGCATTACAAACATTATCGCAGTCTTACTAGTAATGACATGCTTAAATCATACTTTGTAGAGTCCTAATGTATATAGGGAGGTGCTGCTAAAAAGGTTTTAGTGTTACTTTATCATTAAGCCCATGTACCCTATGAGCCTGTAGCCTCATTATCCATCTATTTTCACATTCCTCTGTAAGATGTTTCATATTACCCAACCTATCTGTCTTACTCATCATTTCTAGGACCCTAAACTTAAAATTATGCCTAGTACCTTCACTCAACACATGTCTTGCCAGTGCTTTTCTCTCATCTTCCTTGTTCACAGCATATATATGTTTCCTGACATGCTTCCTAAGACTTCTGTTGGTTTTTCCCACATAAAAGGACTTGCATATCTGGCATTGAGCCAGGTATACTAAGTCCCTGGACCTACAGTCAGCATACTTATGCAGCCTATACTCATGTCCAGTGTCTGGATGTATAAAACAATTATCCCCTGTCATATATATGCATTGATTGCACCTTCTGCAAGGAAAAGTACCATGTCTATTAGAGCATACTGATTCTTTTATATTATCCTCATAACATAATAATCTCTTCAATGACTTCATGTTCCTATAAGTGAAGTTAGGTCTGGGTCCCACTATTTCAGATATTCTATCATCTGTGGTCAATATACCCCAATTATTGTGAATTACATCTTTAATTTTCAAATTCCTATTTGTATATGAAATAACTATTCTGCTTCTCTTAACCTCGTCATTCTTAATGCTGGTATCTACATCCTCACTGCTTCTATTTTTATGTAGAAAGGGCCTACCTTTTCCTTTCCTTAATAAGGAGGTGTCTTTTAATATATCTTCTACTTCTTTGGTGTTGTATCCTCTATCTCTAAAATTATTTACCAACATTCTTTGCTTCTCTTGGTAGCTATTGTCACTAGTTGTTAATCTTGATACCCTTAGTGACTGACCTTTGACAATATTGGGGTATATGTGATAGGGATGCATACTATTTCTGTGTAGTATACTATTTTTCCAACATGGTTTTCTACAAAGATTAGTGTGTATCTCATTGTCCCTCTTAGATATTTCTACATCCAAAAACTCTATCGTATTATCTGAGCTTTTACACTCAAACATTAAAAAATCCATTGTAACATTGATATAACTAATGAATTCATCTAGTTAATTTTTCATCCCAGCCCAGATGAAAAAAATATCATCAACAAATCGCTTATAATATTTAATGTATCTACTGAATAATGAATTTCCCATTACATAATTGCCCTCCCAATATGCCAACTGGCATACGAATTGGCACAAGGGGTCCCCATAGTGACCCCCCCTGTTCTGTAGGTAATATGTGTTATTGTACAGGAACACATTATTAGTTAACACCAAATCAAGTAACAGCATACATCTAATACTCAAGCCCCTGGGGACCCCTTGTTCAATCAACAATAATCTCATGTATTCCGTCCCTATTCCATTGGTGACTGATGTAAATAAAGAGACCATATCACATGTGACTAAAAGATCATTATTCACATCCTCCCCTGTAGATAAAAAAATCAGCATAGCTCTCTAAAAACTGTTGGGTATCCTTCACTATCAACTCAGTTTTATCTACCTCTGGCCTAAATTGTTTCTCAATATATATTGATAGGGGTTCGGTTAACGAACCTCCCCCTGAGACTATAGGTCTCATAGGTGGGTCCACTAGTGTTTTATGCACTTTAGGCAATCCCCTAAATACTGGTACCATGGGTTTCTCCACCAAAAAGTATTTATATAGCTCTACATCAATCATATTACATAGAAATAAATCATATAATTCAGCATGCACATTTCTGATCAATCTATCTAATGACACTATTTAAAATCTGATACGTTTCAATGTCATTGAGCAAAACCATCATTTTATTTGTATAGATATCATAGTCCAACACTACTACGGCACCACCTTTGTTGGCCTGCCTAATCACGATATTCTTGTTATTCTGCAGTTTCTTAATTGCTTGATTTTCTTCATATTTTAAATTATAAAATTCTGATTTATTATTACTACAACTATACATGTCAATTAAATCTCTTTCACTTGCCCTCTCAAAGGTCTCAAGTAGCAGATGTGCTTGCAGTATAAAAGTAGAGAGTTTCTTGAAACCATTGTTATCCCCTACTTCACTTTCTCCAAACATCATTTCCAAGCCCACATTTCTAGTAAACATCTTTATGTCAACTAAAATGTCAGTCACATCAGCTGTTCTAGATGGCATAAATGTAAGACCCTTATTTAATAAGGATCTTTCACTGTCAGTCAAAACATACCTAGAAATGCTCACTACTAAGTCCTTGATACAGGCCTGAGCACCTTCTTCTGGAAATCATGTCGTTCCTCTGACATTGTCCGTTTCCTCACTCTCCCTTGTGGTGACCAAACTACTCGATCCATTTGTCGAATGGGAAGTGGAAAAGAACAGAAACCCTTTTCTTCCATTGCACTAGAAGCCACCTTGTTGTGCACTACTAGGTTTTCTTTCTTCTTTATATCCGTTCTTGGTAGATGCTGTTTTTTCTGTAAGCCCACACCAAGCAGGGGTTGATACACTGTACCCCACTTGTTGTATACTTCTGTTAATATTTCTACCAATATTCCTTGGGATATCCTCTTTCCTCAAACTTTTTTTGTATTTTATTAAACTCATCTAATACATCCTCATAATGTGATGTCATCATTGCTACTCTCACTGCTTGCCCTTTTACTATACTTCTTTTCTGTGTAATGGGATGATTACTGTCAAAGTGTAAATATGTATTACAAAAAGTGTCTTTTCTGTGTATCCGGGACCTAAATCCATCTCTGTCTTGTATAATTTGTATATCCAAGTAATTAATATTTTGTTTGTTCTAACTGTATGTAAATTCCACAAATCCAGTTGCTCCCTCCAAATATGCCACAAAATCTTCTATTTATTCTATAGTATCATTCCATAATACAAAAATATCATCCAAAAATCTGGAATATAGTTTGATTTTGTTCCAGAAAGGACTGTTGAATACAAAGGCAGACTCCCAACCTAATAGGACTATGTTGGCGTAGACGAGGGCACAAGCTGACGCCATTGCTATGCCACAAACTTTTTGATAATATTCCCCTTTGAAAAAATGAAATTTTTTCTAATACTAAACTCATAATTTCACACACTAAAGTGACTTTACTATGTCCTATTTTAGAATGTTGGAACAAAGCCTCCTCAAAAAATTGCAAACCCTCATTTTTGGGTATCACTGTGAATAAATCCTTGATATCTATAGTCAAAAATGTCAGATCTTCTTCCCATAACTCTTTTTTTCAAAAGGCCTAAAAATTCCCAAGGATCCTTCACTAAATGTTCCCTTTCATGTACCACATGTTGCACAAAAGAGTCTACTAAAATGGCTAAACGATACATCTTGGAGCCTCCTGCTGCCACTATTGGCCTAAAAGATGGCTTATTAATATTCTTATGTATCTTTGGAATTCAGAAAAATATAGGAATTTTGGGATCTTGGATATTCAAAAAATTGTATAGGTTCAGTTTGATTCTTGCATTTAGCAAATATTCCTCTAAATATGCATTAATTCAGGCATAGTATATATTTATTTGATTTTTTAAGGCCATAACATATGTATCTTCAGTGAATAATAAATTCTGCATCTCATCAGAATAGTCAATAGATTTGTACAACACTATACCCCCCCCCTTATCTGGACTCATAATTCTTATAGTCTCTCATCTTTTCTTAATTCCATCAATAGTTTGTACTCATCCTTATTTAAATTACAAATTATTTTTGTCACACCTTTGATGTATGTATCATATATCTCTTCTAGAACTACCTTTTCAAAAGTGTCTATTAAAGGATGTAACGGGGGATTATATATACTGCTTCTAGGAGGTATATCCACACCTGTAGCATTCCCATTATTCCGATTTTCCCCTGAAAACATTACATTATTAATAGAAATAGTAACAGAAGTATACAACAAGTGGGGTACAGTGTATCAACCCCTGCTTGGTATGGGCTTACAGAAAAATAACAATGGAAACAACTTAGAAAGACGTAAATACAATAAAGCCTGCGTGTTGGAACACAACTACCTTTCGAATGAAATCATGAAGTCTTTATACAGGAATTGTAGTTTTTTCAAAACAAACAAAGAGGTATTTCATAAAATAGGGGGATGCCCCAAGTTCGTGAGCAAAACTGGAGTGAATATCAAAGGGTTGTTGGAAAAGAAATTAAAGCCTAAAAAGGATTGGAGTATAGGAACTAGACCCTGTGGAAGTTGCAAACAATGTCCCTATATCAATAAAGAAAATTCCATCGTTTTGAATAATAAGTTTAAGACTAAGGTACAGTTCATCAAAGGGAATTGCTTGAGTAAGGGAGTGGTATATTTAGCAGTCTCTGACACGTGTTCTGCATTCTATGTAGGAAAGACAGAGCGAGCTTTGAAAGATAGAATGTATGAACACGTTAATGACATCAAGAATAAGAAAACAACGAGTGCACTATTCAAGCATTCCCGAACTTGTACATACTTTAATTAATGTGTATTTGGCATACTGGAACAAGTGACGTTAGACCCGAGGGGAGAGGATTGGAAAAATCTGTTAAAAAAGAAAGAAACCCGGTGGCAGTTTAAAACAGCAGCAATGTTTTTCCCTTGTTTAAATGAAATGACATCTATTGCCCCTATGATACAGTAAAGGGCGAATAATTTTTAAATATATTTTTTATCAAGTTTTTAGTAAGCTTTGGGAGGAACTTTATCATTTTAGGTTTGATCAAAGCAGATTTTTCACGAATGATCACATTTTATATAAGATAGTGTGTAGTGTTTTACTGATTTTCTATGTCTTTTTAAAAGGAATACTGCAAGTTTAAGATGAAGCAGTGTACTAGCAGGGTTCATTAGTAAACTGAAATGATTGGTTAATGGGGTTTTAAAAACAGAATGTTCACACAGTAGGTTCATTCTGATGAAGGTTACAGTGGTGAGCTGAAAGCGCTTAATGTATTTGGTTAATAAACAAAAAATATTGGTATACTTTTGACTGCTGCCTGGATCGTTCATCATTTTTTATTTTTATGATACTTTGAGCAGTGCTACATCTTTCTTGAATTGGGTTTCAGTATGTAGGATAAAAGTGAGGTGCTGATCTAAAATTAAACCTAGGTAATTCGGATGCTAAACAGCCTGAAGTTTGATTCAGTATGCTTAGTAATGTTTAAAGCTTGCACTACAGATAGCCTTACAAAGCTTTTTTTTTTGTTTTGTTTTTTTATTTTTGCAGGACAAAGTTACTAGCTCCATCATCTTCACCTTCCCCTAACTGGCCCATTTTCCCTTGGGGCAAGAGCCATGTATCCCCAGGCTAAGCAAGAGCTGAAAAGCCAATATATTCCTGTCCGGGTAGCCTAAATGTCCCATTCATTCAATGGTGAGAGACAGGTGATAGGAAATGGGCCAGCTTGCTGATCTTGTGAGAACAGCAACCTCTGTTGTAGCAGGTCTCAGAGCTCCACTGCATCTCCATGCTGCCAGTCACAGGAATCATGCCTTTGCATGCTCACTTAGCGCCTTTGCATGCTCACTAAGCTAACTGCAAAGTATGATAGCAACATGTGCTCACAGGCTTGTGCTCCATGAGTGCAATACCTACAGCTCCCATGAGGCATCACCCAATTGATAAGCCAAACCCACCGCCCTTCCCAGGGAAAGTTAGCTGGCATTAACTGCCTACTCCTCTTCTCAGCTTGCTCTGTCAAGTGCTTGCACCACTAATTAAATTCAAATCACCTGGACCAAAATCAAGCCATCATTCCTCTATGTCACTGGGTCAGGGCTCATTGCAAGGCATTGTGATGTGATTGGTTAGATCTTTATAGGCTGAACAAATTGTTCCAAATTGTTCTAATAATGTTCTTGATTAACCTTCTGTATCTGATGGGTTGTTGTCCATCTCTTAATGAAAAAAATATCATCAGCATAAAGTAAGGAATATATATATTCAGTAATTCCCATGCAAGATCCTTTAAAAATTATAAAAAGTTAAAAACCAAGAATAGACCCCTGTAAATTTTCCTAGTTGCATTGCTGAATTCAATGTACATATTATGATTAACTAAGCAGAAGGTCCTATCTGTGAGGTAGGCTGGAAAACATAAAGATGCCCTTGAAGGGTTTGCACAGCCAGTTAACTTTTCTAATAAAGTCATAGATCTCAACTGCTGTACTTTATATATATAGCTTTGTGGTTTTTGCCCCCAAATTTAAACAGGTGTTCCTCCCACTGGTAGACCTTTTTAAATGAAAATGCATTATTAACAGGGACACTTAGTTCTCAAAAAAGTGAAATTCCATTTTCTTGACATAAAATCCTAGAATTATACCTGTAACTTTTAAATTAAATTAGCAGTCCTTCCCATGATATCTTTATAATTTTCTATTGCTTCTATATATGTAAAATTAAAACAGATGTTAGGTACAGAGTAGCCAATAAAACAAGCTGACACCATTATTAGTAATAAATATGAGACGAAATACAGATTGTACTGAATGAGTGTTCTGATGTAAAATGCCAAGTTCCATGAAAAGTCTGGGAATTTTTATTATTCTGACAGTCCATATTTAGGATTTACTAGCTATTTCCCCCAGAAAATTTGACATCAGTAGTCTTAATTATGAAATAACTGAAATAAGCCATTACAAACATTCAGTAGCATTTTTATCTTAAACATTTTTGTTCCTGTACATACATATAATGCAACTTTTCAACAGTACTATATGACATACATTTTCACATATCATTGTTTATTCCACATTTGCCATATTACATATAACATAAATGCCCAGCATTTATATCTTATTTCAGTGTAACAAAACTTCTGTCCATTTCTGCAAATGCTCACCTCATGCATAACTATAACACCTCCAATAATTTAAGAAGATTCAATAACATTAACAAAGTAACCTTATAGTTCACATTTACATTCTTGTAAAGTATGAAACCAACTTCTACTTCTGAGCTGTGTCTGAGAAGGAAAGTAAAAAATGATTAAAGAACTTAAAACTCTCCACCTATACTTTCACTGCACACCACTCTGACTTCCTCAGGAAGGCAGCAGACAAAATAAGCAACCCCCTAACTTATATTTATAAACTCTCACTTACCGAAGGAAATGTTCCACCAGCCCTGAAGCATGCCATCATAATACCTCTTCAGTACCCCTGCCCAAAACCCATAAATATTATCTACCTGTCTCCACTCTTTGCCTGCTTGCAAACTTTTTTACAGTTCTTTATAAACAGCTGCTTAAACACTTTAATGCATATGAGCTTCTATCTGATAAACAGTGTGGCTTCAACCATGGTTTTGGCCCAACCACTGCTATACTCTCAGCATCTGACACTAGCTATAGTAATCTAACTAACGGTCTCATCACAGACATTTTTATGGACATAATCTGTTTCTATGAAACTGTTGAACAGAAATCTCTGCTTGCTAATCTACAAAAATTAAATTTGGGAGAAAAGGTTATTGCCTGGTTCCATTGCAACCTTGGCAGCAAACCTTTCAAGTTTACTCTTATAACTAGCTGCTCACTAACAGAACCCTAAAAACAGGTGTCTCCCAAAGTTGTCTTCAAGGCCCATTACTGTTTTTTTTATTCATTAATGCTATTCCTGACAAATCACCTGAACATAACCATACCCTCTATGCAGATGACATTTTATTACGCTAGACAGACATAGATATCTCACAGTCCATCTGTCTAAACTCCAGCAATTGTTCTCTGATCTTTGTCAATGGTCTGAAGAAAATATGCTCTAAATTAACTACAAAAGTTATGCTCCCCTCATAAAAGCACTTGACTTCCTGTCCTAACAATTTAAGAGAATAACAACCACATTACTCATTTTGTAACTGAGTACAGCCATACTGATTATATCATTAATAAAGTCATCTCACAACTAAACCTTGACTACAGGATATTGTAGTATTTCCTACTATCCACAAAGTGCAGTATTTTGTCTTCCTATACTCTCTTTACACTTTGCTTTTAATGTTCAGAGACTACACCTCACTGAGAACAAAATTGCCAGATTTGTCCTACTTGCTGACACCCATGTGCACTGCTGTAACTTTCTAAATTACCTACATTGGCTATTGATTACTGAAATTAATACTTATCTTCTATCACACTGTATAAAATGCTACATGACAGCTACTGCCCCCTCACCCGAAAAGAAAAGCAATCGTACTCTCCGATGAATTTGCAGGGGCGCTTAATATCACTCAACCATTCACCATTTAAAACAGTTATTTATGAATGACCCTTCTCACCAGCAGGTCCTGCTTTCTGAAATAAAATACCAGCTGAGAAAAGGTAACAAGATATTCTTCAAAGTTTAAGAGGTCCCATTCTGAGCAACATTTCAAAGAAGTTGCTTGTAAATCCTTTAGGGATAATGGATAAATGATTTCATACAGTTAAAATTCTAAAAATGCTTCAAGTATCTCAAAGGTGTCTCAACATTTTTCATTTCTCTTTTAACTCTTCTTACTGATCTGTTCTCTTATTTGTCTCTGTCTCTGGCTTTGTAACCTATATTGTTTTACTTCTTTCCTTTTCTGGTTTCTTTTTCAAGAAAATCCATTTTTAACCCTTTATGAAACAATTTCACATAGCCAAACTATATTGCAAACCATGTGAACTGATAACACCTAGTGTAAACCTACTACTTTATTTGTCATTTGTTAACCGGGTTAGTCCAACTGAGCTCCAAGTTACAATATAAGAAAATACAGTATATAAAACATTTCAAAAGAAAGATAAACATTACAAAAGCATGATATACATTACAGGAAGTACATATTATAGAAGATACAGATATTTAGACATACTATAAAGAAAGAATTAGTCTTAGAAAAACATTTTATAGTAATTACAAGCAGAGCTAGACAAGGGTATATTCAAACTGAGGACACATGCTAGAAATATCATAGTATTCAATAAGGAGTTGTATGTATATGAGAGACAGATATTGAGTGCAAGAGATAATTGAGAGAGGTGGCTAATGAGTCAAAGAAGGTAGCTGTTGCAGCAATAAGAGAGATGGTGGAGAGTTGTAAGGGCAAAGCATGGAAGATTTGGTGGGATCTTGGCAATAGCAGGTGCTGGCATTTAGGAGACATTTTTTAAGTTTGGATTTAAACAGATTAGTGCTAGAAATAGTTCAGATGTTAAGGGGAGCTTGTTCCAAGCCTGGGAGATAGTGTTTTGTAAAGAAGTTTGCCAATATTTTGTGAGGTTTGTAGGTGCTAAGTAGGTGCTGGTGTGAGGTAAGGTGAGTAGGGGAGGGATATAAAGGGATATAAGGGAGGAGACAGGGACAAGCTAAGGGTGTGGACAATAAAGAGTGTGTGTTGCAGCTGAGACAGGAGCAGGTGTTGGGGGAAGTCCAGCCAGTGAAATTGCTTCAAGGCAAAGCAGTGATGTGTTTTGTAGGGTTGGTTACTGGCAAATCTTGCTACACTGTAATACGCTTGACATGGTTTAGCTAAAAGTGTGGTTTGTAGATGAGTAAAGATAAGAGATGCATACAGAAGACAAGGCAGGAGGAATGCCTTGGCTAGACTTTGTTTGGAGTCAGGGTTATGTATTTATTTTTTTTATTTCTGTAGAGTAAACTGAGTTTCTGATTTGTCTTTTTGTTGAAGTGTTGTATATGAGTATCAAATTTCAGTTGGTCATCAATTATTATACTGAGGAGTTTTTTATGCGACTCTGCATGAATGATGGTAGAAAATAAATGTTAAAGGTTGTTTTGAGGTGAGAGTGGGTTTTGGGAAGAAAGAGTAAAAGTTTAGTTTTCTTGTGGTTAAGTATTAGTTGGTTGACAGTTAGCCATTTTTCAATATACAGAAAGCTGTTTTGAGTGATGGAGAGGAGATTAGAAATGTTGTCAGAGCAGTTAATAAGGGTGGAGTTGTCTGTGTATTGTATAAGGGTGGAATATGTACAGGAAGTGTGTAGTTGGTTGGTGAAAATATTATAGAGTAGAGGGTTGAGAATAGAGCCTTGAGGGACTCCAGTATGAATGGACAGAAAAGGGGACAGGCGGACTGCTATCTTACTGACTTTGTCTGTTAGTGAGATAGCTAGAGAACCATTTAATAGTAGAGGAGGACAGGTTGAGATTGATCGACATTAAGAAGTTTAGAGGGAGATGGTATCAAAAGCTTTTGAGAGGTCAAGAAAGACGCAAGAATTTTGTCTCAAGCTTCGGCAATGGTCTGAGTAAATGACAGAAGGGCAGTGGATGTACTATGATGGGGTCTGAAACCAAGTTGGGTAGGAGTTAGGAAGTTATTGTCTAATAGGTAACTAAGTAGCTGTTTATGTATGCATTTTTCAAGGAGTTTAGATAGTGGAGAGAGGATTGCAATAGGTCGGTAGTTGGATGGTTCATTATTATTGCCTCCTTTGTGTAAAGGGATGGTGTAAAAGGATTTTCATATGTCTGGGACAGTGGATTCCTGTATACCGCTCATTGGACCAAAATGGAGACAGGTAGGCTATTGAGATGAGCATCTGATTTAAGAAAGTGGGGAGGAAGGTTGTCATAGGAGAGGAACAAGGTTTTAATTTAAACAGAAGAGAGCTTATGTAAGAAGTCGGATGAGGTTAAGAGTGAAAGAAGTGTTATTGTTAAAACTGGAAGTGGCAGGTGTGAGATTAGGATTTTGACTATTTTGAGTTCGCTTTGAGAGTAGATTCTATGAAATAGGAGTTTAAAAGAAGGGCGGTTTCAAGGAGGTTTGTCAGGGTAGGGTTTAGGCATGGTGGAGTTGCCTGGGTGCAGGATTTTATTAACAGAGTGCCAGAATTTTGGGGGCAGTTATGGGTGAGCTGGGCATTAGAATAGGCTTTTTTCTTTATCCTTATTAATGTTTTTTATGACATTATGAAGTTCTTTATATTTTTAGTTAAGGAAATTAATTTTAATCCATAGTTTCCAGGTGCTATCCCTTTTTTTTCATAAGAGTGAGGGTGCCTTTAGAGAGCCACGGGTGTGGATTGTTTGATTCTAACTTTTCTAAGAGATGCCACGCATCAAGGATGGCAAGGAAAGTTTGAGTGCTATTTACTCTATTAATATACGAAGGAGTGTATTTCAGAATGGACAAATTTATGGAATTCAGCATGTTATTGAAAGTTTCTTATTATTAAAAGAGCAGAGGTTGCCCATTCTCCATAGAGATGGAATGTAGGTACCTGATTAGAGTGTCTTTTTACCAGATAGGAGGAGGCTGCTGAGGGAGACTGGGTAAGGCAGTTGGATTTCGAATAAGAGGTTAAGGACAGAGGTTAAGATCCAATCCAGGGTGAAGCTATTATTATTATTATTTTTGTTAAAACAAGTGGATGTAGTTAGTACCTGATGAAAGAAATAAAGGTTGATGTTTAGGGAAGGGCCAGATTGTGAATATCTTTTGCCAGTCAAAATTAACATCTCCTAACAGGATGGTTTCATAGGGTATACGGAGTGAAATCCAAGAGAGGATGGATTCAAGGATGGGAATATTGTTTCCAAGTGGAATATAAATAACAGCAATGGCAAATTTATTTTGGGGGATAAGGTGGCAGTTTAGAATAAGTAGTTCAGCTGGATGGAAATTTGGGAGGGAAATGGTGAGGGAGGATAAATTCAAATATTTGGAGTACATGATAGCAACTCCACCACCTTTCCTGGTGACTCTGCCTTGTCTGTAAATGTTATAGTGAGGGGGCAGGATTTCTGTGTTAGGGATCTGAGGTTTTACCCAAGTTTCAGACACAGGTTTTAGGATGTGGGGAGTACAGGGTAATCCAGTGAATGTAGCCTGGGTTTTGCTTAGGTAGGCTTCATTTATTAATAGAGTAAATAGCAAGGTGTTTGCTACTTGGTGGATAGGGAAGACAATTGTAGTTGGTGACTGATGGATTGGCTGAAGAATTCATAGGGGCAGGCAGGATCTGGGCTGGGGGTGGATGTTCCCATCTAGTGTGGGGAGTGTGTTTGAGAGTGGGGTGATTTTTGTGAGTAAGTGGTATTGGACATTAATGATTGGAATTTTAGGTTTAGGGATGTGGGTGTGTGTAAAGATTTTATTCATAGGTTCATAGGTGGTAGGTATTAGTGCCATCGGGCCCTGGGGCCCATACAAGCCTAGCCAAAAGGTAATTCTCCTGGCTTTTGCCACCCAAGAAAATAATTTTCCTGTGCCATCTGTCAAGGAGCCACAGAGGTGGCTGTGAAGTTGGGTTTAGGTAGGTATTAAAGAGACATGAGAGATATTGATTTTGGAGAAGGATAGGTTACTTTTGTTGTAAAAGAAAGTGTAGTGGTAGTCAGAGGTTGGAAATGCCATGAGTTGGTGTTTCATAGGAAAGTAAGCGAGTGTGTGAGAGAGAGAAGTAAAATGGGTTAAGATGATACAAGAAGTACCATGGTTTGAGATAGAGTTTGAGATGAAACCTTAGTGGGATGTGAGATTTACTACCAGCGATATAGAATTGTTTGTGTCTTCGGGCTTTTCCCAGTTAGGTCGCCACAGCGAGCTCCAGTCCGCTAATGATTGGCAGTAGAGTTTTTTACTGCTGGCTTGCCACGTGTGGCCTAACGCATTAACCTTCAACGGCGAACGCCGCCACCACACAGAAGATGCCTCTAATCCGAGAATCGAACGGGCAACATCTAACTGTGAGGTGACAACGCTTACCGCGAGCACCACCACCACTGTAAATTATTGATCGGCATAAGAGTGGCTTTTGTAGAGAATGTAAGTGGTATAATTACTCTGGATTAGCTCTGTCAGGTGAGGAGAGTGGTAAGGTGAAATGGGAGGGAAATGCCGTAAGGTGGGGAGTGATGGGACTGGATAATTAGGTATAGTAGGGTGGGTCGGGTTGAGATGGCGATGAATATAATTGTAATGAAAGCGTGGGTGGGAATCTGCAGCATAGGGAGCAGAGAGCGCAAACATAGCAAGGGATGAATAGAGTGGGTAAAACCAGAACTGTGGAGGTAAGGGGAGAATGAATACAACAATCACTCACTTGTGTTTCTGCTACATGTATAAAAACCTACCTAAACATATCAGAAAATACTGTGACAAAGAGAAGCTAATTATGCTTTCTTGGTTTCAATGGTGTTAGTTTGATATACAGTTAGTAAATTCTGGCAAAGTAGCTAACATAATATCTGTAATATTACTATATCTGTGGGGAGAGTAAGAATCAAGATGGATTCAATATGTGTTTAGTTAAAATTACAGTTAAGGGTCTAACTGGGGGGGGGGGGCAGGACCCAGCCACTGACTTAGACGGTGTGCTCTCCTAGTAATTATGTTTTTACCAGTAAAAAAGACATACAAGAATATGAAGTTGGTGCTTTTGTCTGTGCAGGGATGATTCCAGAGCTCAGTATGATTAGTATAATAGTCGCAGTGGTCTAAATGGAGCAGCATTTAGTCACTAAGGGCACAAAAGAAT
>NC_056729.1:861193087-861210809 GCF_019279795.1 Protopterus annectens | reverse complement strand
GATCAATTTCAAAGGCAGTGATAAAATAATTCTAATTTCAAAGGACCAACAAGAAATGCTTGACTTAGCTTTCTTTACAGCAGATGGCAATGTTGCCACATTGTTTTAAGTTCAACATTCATATTTACAAATGGCAGAATTATCTGCACAATTCTATCTGGCTAGGATGGCAGCCTTCACCCTTCTCTACCAGTCTTCACCCCCCCCCCCAGAGAACTCAATCTAGTTTTTCAAGTTACCCTTGAGAAAATCTGCTTGAGAGGGTTAGGTCTATCTGAGTATACCTACCCCATTCCCTGTCGTGAGAGCCCATCTGCATTGGCATTGCTATTCCCACTGCGGTGCTGCACTGACATATCATATGTTTGTAACCCCAGGCTCCATCTTAGCAACTTGGCATTTTGCTGACTGGCTCTGTTTAACCATATTAGAAGGTTGTGATCTGTCATAACAGTGAATTTTCTTCCATACAGATAAGGCTGAAGTTTCTGCAGTGCCCACACTATGGCTAGACATTCCTTCTCTACAGCTGCATAGCATTCCTCCCCGGGTTGGAGCCTACAACTGAGATAAACCACTGGGTGCTCTTCCCCCTCTGAAAAAATCTGGCTAAGTACATCGCCACCCCATGGTTTGAAGCATCCACCTTCCCAACAAATTCTTGCTGTAATCGGGACTGGCTAACACAGGGGGTCCTCCCAAAGCTTCTTTAAGCTTCTGGAATGCCTGCTCACATGCTGGGGTCCACACTACCTTATCTGGCCTGTTCTTCCTTGTCAAGTCTGTGAGGGGAGCAGCTATGGTACTATAACTGGGGACGGACTTTCTGTAGTACCCTGCTGTCCCTAAAAATGCCCTCACCTGCTTTTTAGCAACAGGTGCAGGCCATGCCTGAATGGCTCCCACTTTGGCAGGTTCTGGCCTTATCTTACCACTCCCCACTCTACGTCCTAGGTAGGAGACCTCTGCTATACCCACCTGACATTTGCTCAGCTTAATGGTCAACCCTGCCCTCTGTAGTCTGCCCAGCACCTCCCTGACATGCTGAAGGTGCTCTGGCCAGGAATGGCTGTAGATGGCAATAGCATCTAGGTAAGTGAGGGCAAACCCACGCACTCCTACTAGGATATGATCTACCAGCATCTGGAAAGTCACTGGGGCATTCCTCATCCCAAAGGGCATCTTTGTGAACTCATACAAGCCAAAAGGAGTCACAAAGGCTGACTTCTTTCTAGCACTGGGGGTCAAGGGCACCTGCCAGTAACCCTTGGTAAGATCAATGGTTGTGAGATACTTAGCCCCACCCAGCTGCTCTAGGGCCTCATCTGTCCTAGGCATGGGGTAAGCATCTGACTCTGTGTGGCTATTTAATTTCCTGTAATCCACACAGAACCTGGTGATCCCATCCTCCAATGGCACCAGCACCACTGGAGAGGCCTAGGGACTGTTGGACTCTTGAATCACCCCTAGTTCCAACATCTCCTGTACCTGCTCCCTCAGAATCTGTTTGACTCTCTCAGGCACCCTATAAGGGGTCTGCCTAATAGGCCTTTGTGGTCCTGTATCCACCTGGTGCTGCAGCAGGTGGGTGTACCCTGGTTTCCCAGTGAACATGCCCCCAAATTCCTACAACACTGCTCAGATTTCTCAAACCTGGGTAGGAGATAGCTGCTGGGACATTGCTACCCCTTCCACAGAGGTGTCAGCCCGAGCTTCACTGAGGAGATCAGTCCCCAGTTCTCCCTCAGACTCCTCCTGCAATCCACTGCAAATGCTCAGCACAAGGGCCTCCCTATCACGGTAAGTTTTCATCATGTTAACAAGGTACAATTTGTGCCCCTGCCATCTGCCTAGCAGTTCCACCATGTAGTTAACATCACTTACCTTTCTTACCACCTTGTAGGGTCCCTCCCAAGCTGCTTGCAGTTTGTTGTGTCTGACAGGAATGAGAACCATTACCTGCTGCCCCACAGCATACTCTCTAGCTCGAGCATTCCTGTCATACCACACCTTTTTCTGTTGTTGAGCTTCTGCCAGGTTCTCCTGGGCCAAGCCCATGTGTTCCCTGAGCCCTGTCCTTAGGTTTAGGACGTATGCCACAACAGACTCCTTGTGAGATTCACACTCACCTTCACACTCATCTCAAATTAAATCTAGAGGTCCCCTCACCCTATGCTTATACTGCAACTCAAAGGGTGAAAAACCTGTGGATTCCTGGGGAAGCTCTCTGTAAGCAAACAACAGATGGGGCAAATATTTGTCCCACTCCCTCTTAAACTGATCTGCAAATGCCCAGAGCATGGACTTGATTGTAGAGTTTAACCTCTCAACAAGACCATTAGTCTGGAGATGGTAGGGGGTGGTCTTTATGTGCTTCACCCCACAGGACTTCCACAGACAAGCCAGCAGGTCTGACATGAAATTAGCACCTCTGTCAGACAGTATTTCTTTTGGGAAACCCACCCTGCTGAAAATCTCTAACAAAGCATTTGCCACCTTCTCTGTCTTAATGGAGGACAAAGCCACTGCCTCAGGGTATCGTGTATCATAATCTACTACCACTAGGATATACATTTTCCCTGTGGAACTTAGAGTACTCAGAGGACCCACAATATCCATAGCTACCTTCTGAAATGGCTCCACAATCACAGGCAAAGGCATCAAAGAAGCTCTCACCTTGTCTCCTGCCTTGCCTACCTTTTGGCACTGCTCACAGGTCCTGCAGTACCCTGTTACATCTCTGGAAATTCCAGGCCAATAGAAGTTCTGCATGATATGCCTCTTTGTATGTTTTATGCCCATATGACCTGCAAAGGGAATAGCATGGGCTATGACTAGAAGCCCCAGAAGGTAGGCTTTAGGCACTATCAACTGCGGTACTCTCTCACCTTCTAGCCCTCCCTCAGGGGTCCACTCTCTGTACAGTAACCCTTTGTCCCAGTATACAGATTCCCCCTTCCCTTGAGAATCAGGTGCCTCCTTAGCTATCTGCCTCAGGCCTTGCAATGTAGGATCTGAGAGCTGAGCCTGTCTCAACTCCCTCCTTGTAACCCTTCCCATCTCCCCTTCCACAGGAAGTCTGACATCCTCTGACAGTGATTCCTCACTGTCAGCCTGGGTACTACTACTCACCTCTACCGTTGCAGTTACCCTGTCCAAGGGAACATCAGTACCCACAAACAGCTGTGGCTCACCTTCAGTCTCACTGCTACAAAGTAGCTCCCTTCCTGAAGTAACAACCTCACCAGTCCCGACTGCACGTATGCAATCTGTCTGGGTCTCCCCCAGGCTAAAAGACCCACATGCTTGTCTCCAAACCTGCCCACGTGTAACTGCATAAACACATGGTACTGCCTCATCCAAATCCTTCCCTCTCAGGACATCTACAGGATGGTAGCTTAGTACCCCTGTTGTCTCAAGGCAACCTACTACTGGCATTTTGTCTTTTCCACTTACTGACTCCCTCACCTTTGGTTCCCCACCTTGCCTCCGTGGATACCTGTATGTCACATGGCCCCACTGGTTGCATTCAAAACATTTAACCCTAGCTCCTGGATGTGTACCTGGACTAGTAGCTTACCCTGTTACTGGCAGATTATGTTGTGGGAGTCTGTGCTGCCCACAATGGGTTGCATTAGACCCATGAGAAGTACTGGGGGTCCCCTTCCTGTGCAGGGCTGCCCTGCTTGCCAGGTATAGGTCTCCCTTCTTCCCCAACTCATCTGAAGTAGCACATTGTCTATCAGCTAACCAGATCCTCATGTCCTCAGGCAAAGTGCTAAGGGCTTGTTCTCTCACCAAAAGGTCTGCCAGCCCTTCAAAAGTGGTGACCTGACATCCACTCACTCAGCTATGAAAATACGTGCTCAGTTCAGCAACATATTCACACACACTTTCATCTGCCTTGCGTCTATGCTCATGAAACATTTTCCTATACATTTCAGGTGTTAGCTTAAAACATTCTAAAAGACATTTTTTACAGCAGTATAATCAAAACAGACAGAGTCAGGTATTTTTGACAAAAAAGTTACAGCTTTCCCATGGAGTAAGGGGGTCAGGAACCATACCCAGAGCCTTTGGTCAACACTATACTGTTTGCATACCCTCTCAAACATATGAATGAAACTATCAAAATTATCCCCCTCATTAAATTGTGGAAGAAATTTACTGACCTGTTGTGCTTCTGGGGTCCATTTACTCCCTTCCCCATTACCTTCATGACTCTGGCGAAAAGTCAGCATTTCCCTCTCATGCCTCATCTGATGCTCCTTTTCTTCAGCTTCTATCTCCAAACGCCTGGCCTCTATTTCAAGTCTCTTTAGCTCCAGCTGGATTTTTAAGTCCACTACAGAAAGGTTGAGCTATCCATTCTCTGAGGATATTGTATCTCCACTGCCAGTCTGATTGCCCTTCGCAGAAAGGTTTAGCTGTCCATTCTCCGAGGATATTGTATGTCCACTGTCACTCTGATTGTCCTCCTGGATGCTGTTTTCTGATGCAGCTGTAAACAAGGCTTCAATCAGGTCTGCCTTAGTCAGGTTTTCATGCATCAGTCCCCTAGCCTGGCACATCTTCACCAGCTGGCTCCTTGGCAGCTTTCCATACACCTCTGCTGACATGCTGACTGCTCACCCTGACTAACTAAGCTAACAAAAAAAAATAAAACAATTGTGATCTGAACTCTGAGTATTCACTGCGTGGCTGTTGTAGAGTACAAAACATCTTCAGAGATCACTGTACACAAGCTACAGGATTCACTCTACCCACACCACTACAAGCCAATTAGTATTTGCCAACCAATTAATATGTAATGTGGATATCCCACTAATGCCCACCAATTAGTATGTGTAGTAGATCCCAACACTGCAAACCAATTAATATGAGGTGGATATCTCAACCACTACCACCAATTAATATGTGAGGTGGATATCCCAACCACTGCCACCAATTAATATGTGACGCCCATGCACTGGCCCAGCAATCAAGGAGCCTCAATCCTCACCACTAACACCAGAGAGGATGTCTCATATGAGAGGAAAGGATAACAAATACACACAGAAAAGTACAATTTCCCTTAAGTGCACACAGAGATCACAGTCAGTCTGGGGCTGGTTGCTCCCCTGCTCTCCAGGTCCCCGATAAGACTCCCCACTGGCACAGCTATAGGGTCCAGACCTCAGCCTAGCTGGCAAGCTAACCTCCAGTACCATCTTTGTCCAACCAGTGCTTCATGTCCCTGCCCAAGTAGCTGACACACACACACACACTTTGAGATAAGTATTTGTACAACTTCACAGACACTCCTGGGAAAGGCTGACACAGATTCTCCAGCTGTGCCCCTATACCCAGACTATAAGGTAGTATTTCCTGCCACCACCAGCTAATAATTATCAGCTACCCAAAGGCCCTTAAAAGGGTGTCCAATTATTACTGTGCAATATTATTAATCCAGTTGGCAAGTGTGACTAAACAGTCTTAAGGCTTATTAGAGTGGCTTTGTACGATGTTGTTGGGTCTTTCGGCTTTTCCTGGTTAGGGGTCGCCACAGCAAAACTCCGGTTCGCTAATGATTGGTAGTTGATTTTTACGTGCCGAGTTACCAGCCCTGACGCACAACCTTCAACGAAGGTACGCCTATTCACGCATATCTCCATGCAGAAGACGCTCTAGCTGAGAATCAACCGGACAGCATCTTACTGTGAGGCGACAACGCTACCGCAGCACCACCACTGCGGGTTATTAGAGTGGCTTTGTACAATAAAATCTATAAATATGCAATGTACTCTAGAACTTAACTTATCTCTACATAAACCAGCCACAGTTGAAAAGGGTTTAAAAATATGTAATAATAAATACTAAAAACACAATACAATACTACTACACCACAGTGCCATTCAAGAGCTCAGAGATCACACAGAAACTTAAAATAATTCTGTATTACAGTTCTGACATAACAGAAAAGCACTTAGTCTAATCTTTTCTAATTTCCTAGCTATTGCTACAAGAAAACATACTAATAAATTAACTTACTTACATAGAGCATAAGCAGTGCTAAGTTGGATGTCCAAGATCAAAATGCATAATAATCTCTGGTTCTCACTGTTTAAATTGAAACTCCAGTTCTGCTAAATATTGCATCATCGTTTACCCCTTCCTGGTTCCCAGGCCACACAGAAACTGCATTTACATTCTTTTACACTTAGAGCAATAAAGGACATTCCATATGTAAATTCTGGTCATTAACTTTAGCCTTAAAACAATAGGCAGGAAGCCTTCATCTAGCCGGACTGGAGCTAAATTGTAAAACATCAAAGGCAGTGATGAAATAATTTTAATTTCAAAGGACCAACAAGAAATGCTTGACATAGCTTTCTTTACAGAGGATGGCAATGTTGCCACATTGTTTTAAGTTCAACATTCATATTTACAAATGATAGAATAATTCTATCTGGCTAGGCTGGCAGCCTTCACCCATCTCTACCAGTCTAGCAAATGCTATCCCTATGGAAATATATAAAGATGCAAGTTTGGGTTTGTGTAAGACTACATAAGCATTTATAGTTATCTCTGTTACATGTGGATGTATCTCTTATCATCCTAAGGCTGTGGTTGAAATGGGACCACTGTGGATCAGTCCACTACATCAGTCAGCAAACAATAAATACAATTAATATATACAGTGCATAGTAGTGCTGTGTGAAATGTATTTCTGCTGTGGTTGTCTTGACCCCAAATATCAGAGTGAATTTTGTTCCTGCAGATGTGTTCTTCAGTTTGCTGCAAAGCAGTTGTGTAGATAGTTCATAGTTTTTTACTAGGCTAACTGCCCTTATGAGCCATTTTTAAGCCTAGCCAATTATCCCTTATGAGACTCAAACCCTGCACCTTGTGTTTGTAAGGCAAACACCTTAACCATTAGGCCACCCAGATGCCACTCCATTTTTAGATATTTGCATAATTATAACTTGTATGCATATTTGCATATTTTAATGGAATAATACATGTAAATATCTTCAAAGTAATGCTATTTAGACACCAATTATCAGGGCAAAGTTTTACCAGCATTGTGTATGCTTTCATTTGACACAATGGAGTACCATAAACACCTTCTGGTTCAAGTTATTAACACTTCATAAACACTTCTGAAAAATAACTCACATTTTCTATGGTTCAGAGTGTCCCAGGTGCTTGAAAGGCTATTCATGAGCTCTCTGTTGACTGGGCATATAAAATCCCATTCTACTAGAGTCTACAATGTATTTAAGGAGACAACACCAGAGGTCCATTAAAAGGTATAACATTTATAGATATCTTATTACTAAACAAGAATAAATATCTGCAAATTCATAACAGACTAATAGTAGGTATCAGTGACAACTTTTGCAGCACTATGTAATCTTTCATTTGCATATTACATTAACTGGGTATGTTTATTAAAATAAATATTAATTAGACATATTCCTAATTTGTCTTAAATAGAAATCACTCTTTCATACTTACCAGCCAGTCAGAGCCAGATCCAGCACTAAGTGACCTAGGCAACTGCCTAGCACCTGTGCTAGCGAGGGGGGGGGCAGCTTCACTATAAATATAATAAATAAATAAATAAATATGTAAATATAAAAACAAGTCCTAGTGTTAGGAGCTGAACACAACAATTGTTAGGACCTCATGATAGAACTTTACACAGCAAGTACAGAAACCAGATAAAGTATTATGGCTAAATAGAAGTGTTAGAGAAATGTACAAATAGTGTAGTGTACAATTCTGCATTTAAAGGGTTAAGAGTTAATACATTTATTTTGTGTAAAATGTATAAATACTGGTGGTCTCTGTAAAAGCTGCTAAAAGTCTGTTGTTCTTGCTGTGGAATGTTGAGATAGGGGCCTTACACTAGCAACAGATAAGTGTTGTGTTAGGAAGAGACAGTTACAGGACCATAACTCAGAAACTGGGTTTGACAGGGCAAGCCCGCTGGACAAGCTAAATTGTGAAAGATGTTTTTGCAAAAGTCAGCAATTAACTGATAAGCACCTGTTGTGTACGTGCAGAGAACTGTATAGTGTACGTGCAAAGAACTGTATAAAAACAGCAGGCTGAGCTATTGAAAATCAGACAAACCTTGTACTTACATGCACTTTGTCTCCTTGCTGCAAGTAATAAAGGTGCCTTGCTGAACCTTACGTGAATTGATCTTTGTGAATTTTCTTTGACAGATTGGTCCCTCGAGCCGGAACCCTCTCTTCACCTCAGATCAGACGGCCAGGTGGCTGAAACCATACGGGGAAGAAATCAAACCAATTCTTCTGCAATATAAAGACCTCCAACTGAATTGTCGTCAAAAGAGGCCAGTCACCTTCTGATCTGTGATTGAAGGACGGGTATCCGCGAATCAGTGGTCAGTCACATAGGCTCAGGTAAGGTGAGTTTTTCTATTCTGTTTCATTCAGTCAGGGACAGGCAGGTGTATGCATTTTTCTTGTTAGATTGTTTTATTCAGTCAGGGACAGGAAACTGCATTAATATTCTGTCAGGAAAACTGCATTTCTTGTTAGATTGTATTATTCAGTCAGGGACAGAAAACTGCATTGATATTCTGTCCGGAAAACTGCATTTCTTGTTAGATTGTTTTATTCAGTCAGGGACAGAAGAGAGAAAAAGAGGAAAGACTGCAGTTCTGTCATAGACTAGGTGAACAGGATAGTAAAAGGTTGGACAGTCATTCTGAAGAGACTATAACAAAATCTGTGGTACACGTAAAAAAATTGAAGGTAATAGATAAAATTACTAAAGGTAACTACGTAGTGAACAAAGGGGTAATTATAACTGTGGTGCAAAAACATCAAAAGACCCACCACTAACAGAAGATGGTAAATATATGCAGGTACAGCACGCAGATAATGTTAGATATTTTTCAAAATGGGTAACTAAGTATGATTTTGATGGAAAATTAGATAAATCTTCACTTCTCAAATTGATAAAGCAATTAAAAGCAGATTTCAAGGGACAAGTTAAAAAACAGCAACAATTAGGAGTTCCCCAGGCACACAGATGGCTGGAGGAAGCAAATTGAATGGATCAGAAAGAAAAAAATTCTAAAACAATGTTTTTAGATAAAGAGGATAACCACCTAGTACTAGTTTCAACACCCCCACCCCCACCAGCATACAGAGCAAATGATCAACACAGAGCCCCTCCTCTACATCCTGTAGTCACAGGAGGTGAGGACTCTGTAAAAATAAAACTAGTAAAGATAGGGGTCCAATAGGGACTAGGTCCAAAACAAAAAACACAGATGATGATGATAAGAATCTCGAAGTCTGGCGATTGTTTAGTGAAACCCAGACCACGACTAGTGGGGAAGAAGAACTCTGTCCTCTTATTGAGGTACCTAGTCCCAGAGCAGGTCAGGATAACCAAGACCCTACTTTATTAGTATATAGACCCTGGAGCCCTGAAGATATTAGGAAGGCCACACTGAGGGTATTCCCCACCCTAGGGTTAACTTTAAAAAATTTTCAGAGGACCTGCAAGGTATGAGGCTAAGCTATAACCTAAATGGAGAAGAAATAGAAAAAGTGGTAAGACAAATTATAGGTCCAGACTGGCACATGGTCTGTGGTAATTGGAATCCTCGTGACACTCAGCAGAGACCCCTTCCACATAATGATGTAGGGTTAGATGCCCAGGTGACAGGGCTTACAGACCGAATTTCTAATAAGTGGAAACCATGGGCAGACTGGACCTGTATTAATCAGTGTGTCCAGCAAGAAGACGAGTCAGTTGACCACCATTTTGCTAAGCTCATAGAGTGCTTTAATAATCATTGTGGGATGCAAATCCCTGACAACCAGACAGAGGACTCCCCCTATGAACAACAGTTAAAAGATGCTTTTCTGAAGGGGAGCAGGGCTCCTATTAGTAGTTTTATTACAAAACACATGGTAGGTCACCATACGAGCAGATCTGAAGGGGAGCAGCGCTCCTATTAGTAGTTTTATTACAAAACACGTGGTAGGTCACCATACGAGCAGATCTGAAGGGGAGCAGTGCTCCTATTAGTAGTTTTATTACAAAACACATGGTAGGTCACCATACGAGCAGATCTGAAGGGGAGCAGTGCTCCTATTAGTAGTTTTATTACAAAACATGTGGTAGGTCACCATACGAGCAGATCTGAAGGGGAGCAGTGCTCCTATTAGTAGTTTTATTACAAAACACATGGTAGATCATCATACAAGCAGATCTGAAGGGGAGCAGCGCTCCTATTAGTAGTTTTATTACAAAACAAGCAGATCTGAAGGGGAGCAGTGCTCCTATTAGTAGTTTTATTACAAAACACATGGTAGGTCACCGTACAAGCAGATCTGAAGGGGAGCAGTGCTCCTATTAGTAGTTTTATTACAAAACACATGGTAGGTCACCGTACGAGCAGATCTGAAGGGGAGCAGTGCTCCTATTAGTAGTTTTATTACAAAACACATGGTAGGTCACCGTACAAGCAGATTGCAACCACTGCTTGAGTATGCAAGGCATGCTGAGAGGCACTTTAATAGCAAAAAGAAAAAGAAAATGCAGGTATTTTCATTAGAAGACGGGGCTGAGGTATACGTGGTACATCCATGAAATAAAGGCAAAAATAGGGAAGGTAGGCGGTCTGACCAACGGTCAGAAGATTTTGTGGGACGTAAAAAGAGAGGAAAATGTTTTAAATGCGGAAAGAAAGGTCACATGGCAAGGGATTGCAAAGGGAATAATAGGACAAGGACGGATGAACAAAAAGGTGATAATTGACTATATGATCGTCAGGAAGCACAGGGAAAGGTTACAATACAAAGCAGGATAAATGGTAATGTAGAGGCAAGAACAGAGGAAGCACAGGATGGTGGGGGGGATGACAATGAAAATGAAAGTGATGAGGTATTAGACTTGGCACTTCTGTGCTTGGAACTCTTTTTAGCAGATACCAAGCGAGAAGCCACTCTTTTGGTAGAAGGAAGAGAGGTTAGCTTTTTGTGTGATTCTGGGGGTTCATGAACCCTGATACATCCCTCCGAATTACCGGAGTGTACACGGTCTTCGGATTAGATATTTGTTAAGGCTGCAAATGGGCAGCTATACCGGGAGCCTCTCTCACACAAAATTATGATCACAGATCCTGTAACAGGGTTGACACAGAGAAGCAAAATTGTAGTGTCTGCAAAATGGCCAATAAATCTCTTAGGCAGAGACTTGATGCAGTTATTTGGCATAGCGGTGGTTCCACTATACAAGGGATGCAAGCACAACGACAGACTGACATCTGCGAAGTGCATGACACCTGTGTAGTGCAGCCAAGATGTGAGATGTTTTACTGGTACAGTCAGGACCTGATTACTACTGGCCCAGGGACTGTAACTGAGGAATTAATGGATTTGGCCATTAGTAAATTTCCCTCATTAGATATTAAGCAGCAGCCATTACTGCACTGCACCCTGTATTTTCATGACACACAAGGGCCAGATGAGGATTACAGAGATAAGCTGTTTAAATATCCCACAGCTAGGCTAGTGTTACATAACCTATACTGGGACACAATGGGAAATAGCATAGCCAGCTGCTCTCTACCTAAAGAAATGACAGCACTTTACAAATCTGACCTCCTACCACATGTAAGCCTCACTAAAGACAAAAACACAACATGGGTAGAGTTGGGCAGAAATATTACCAAATGGGAAAAACAGACCAGAGAGTAACTTTCAGAGCAGGGAGTGCAGGTACAGAAATTGAACTGGGTATCTCAGACTAAGCCAGCAGTACATGTGCATTTTCACAAAAATATTTGATGAATACTCCTGTTAAAGGAGGAAAAAAATGTGCTGAAAGGTATTCCAGATAAATTGTGGTCCACAGGGAAATCAAATGTAGGCCTTATTCGCACAGCAGGACCAGTGGTGATTACTCCAAAATCAACATTTAGACCTCAAAAACGTCAATACCCATTGAGAAAAGATGCAAAGGCAGGGATAAAGCCCATTATAGCTGCACTCCTTAAAAGTGGCGTGTTAATTGAATCTCCTAATTCACCATGTAACACACCTTTGTTCCCAGTTAAAAAGGCAAATGGAGAGGGGCGCATGGTTCAAGACCTGCAGGCTGTAAATGAGGCAGTAATACCTAGGGCACCTATAGTACCTGATCCACATACCCTCTTGAATGTGTTAAAACCCCATCAGAAATATTTTTCTGTAGTAGATATTAGTAATGCATTTTTCTCAATTCCAATACATCCAGACAGTAGATTCTGGTTTACATTTACTTATCAGGATAAAAGATACACATACACTCGACTATCACAAGGTTATTGTGAGAGCCCCATGATATTCTCACAGGAGATGTCAAGTAATTTAGCAAGATTTAGCCCACCGAGAAATAGTCAAATCCTGCTTTATGTTGATGATATCTTATTAGCAGCTCCCACTTTACAAGCTTGCCAAGCAGACACACTAGCATTGCTACAGTTTTTAGCTGCTGAGGGACACAAGGTGAACAAGGAAAAATTGCAGCTGTGGAAAAAACAGGTCCGATATTTGGGCTATATAATATTTGATGGAGGTAGAACCTTGGATGAGGACAGAAAAATAGCTATTTTGCAGGCTCCAAAACCTATTACCAAGAAGGAAATAATGTCCTTTTTGGATACGACTAACTTCTGTCGAAGTTGGATTCCAAACTATGCTTTGGAAGTGGCACCCTTGTCTGACCTCATATACAAAAAGCCTATGGCAGCATAGGACCCAGCGATTTGGACACCCGAGGCAGATTTAGCCTTTTGTAACTTAAAACAGTTAATAGCGTCTTCTTTTGTCTTGGGGTTACCAAATTATCACAAGTGCTTTTTTTAAACTGTAGACTGTAAGCATGGCTATATGACATCAGTCCTGATGCAACAACATGGGGATAAGCAACGTCCCATTGCTTATTATTCATCACAGTTAGATCCAGTGTCATGGTCCTTACCCCATTGTGTTCAGGCTGTTGTTGCAGCTGCTATGGCAGTACAGGCTTCGGCCTCAGTGGTTCTGTTTCACCCACTCACCCTAAGGGTCCCTCATGCAGTAGCAATTATTTTGTTACAAGAAAAGGTAGCATACCTTTCCCCAGCTAGACATCTCTCCTGCATGGCTGTTTTGCTAAGCCAGCCTCACATGACAATTGAACGGTGAGCAACCCTGAATCCATCAACTCTGCTCAGTACCCCTGTAGATGGTACTCCACATCACTGCCTGCAGAAGATCGAGCAGACGACATTACCTAGGAAGGACCTTACAGATATACCTTTAACAGATGCTGATCTGACATATTATGTAAATGGCTCATGCAAAAAGAACCCAGCAGGACAGAACCTAGTGGGCTATGCTGTAGTATCTGACACAGAGGTTATTGAGGCAAAACCCTTACCACGACATTTGTCCGCACAGGCGGCAAAATTGATTGCACTCACTTGTGCATGTACTTTAGCTGAAGGTAAGCGTGCAAATGTTTTTACTGACAGTCAATATGCTTTTTCCACGGTGCATGTGTGTTTGCACAGCAATGGAAAAACCGAGGTATGATTACATCAACTGGTAAACCTATAAATCATGCACAGCTCATATTAGATCTTTAAACTCCATTCAATTACTTCAGTGTTTAGCTATCTGCAAATGTGCAGTTCACACAAAACAGCAGGATGCTATCTCAAAAGGTAATGCGAGAGCTGACACTGCTGCAAAGCAAGCAGCTGCAAAAGCTTGTTTATACCTTGTAGAACATTTAGAACCTTCTGAAAGTTTAAATTTGGACATGCTACAAATAATGCAATCATTGACCACACAGGTAGAAAAAAGGCGTTGGTTAAAACAGGGGGCCATCTTCAGAGACGGTTTGTACATCTCAAATGAAAGGAAACCAATATTACCCTCTAACCTTTTTCGATATGCGGCATTATTGAGCCATGGGCAATGCCATGTCTCAACAGAGGGAATGGTACAGATATTGAATCAGGTGTTTACTGCATATGGATTTTCAAACTACTCTAAAAAAATTTGTTTAGCATGTCAGATTTGCAATCAATATCATGCACAAGGAGCAGTGCGGCCCAGTCAAGGGAGTTTCCCCACACCTCCATACCCATTTCACACCATTTGCATGGATTTTATATAGTTAAATAAATGTGAAAATAAGAAGTACTGCCTTGTCATTCTAGATATGTTCTCAAGGTGGGTGGAAGCTTTACAAACCAGGAACCCGGATGCAGCTACAGTAGCAAAGGTTCTAGTGAAAGAAATTGTTCCTAGGTTTGGCATTCCGGACAGAATATATAGTGACAACGGAAAAAACTTTGTAAACCAAACTATACAACAGCTAAGTAAGTTTTTTGGTATTTCTCTAAAAAATCACTGTGCTTATCATCCTCAGTCTGCAGGGTTGGTCGAAAGACATAATGTTTTACTTAAAAGTAAACTGAGGAAAGTAATGGCTGAAACTGGGAAAACCTGGTTGTACTGTTTACCCCTGGCACTGTTGAACATGAGAACAGTTCCCTCAGCAAAAGGGCTGACCCAATATGAGAAACTGTATGGGAGGGCGTATTGTACACCCCAATGGAATCCTCTCATGCCCTCACACCAGGAAGCTGATCTTACATTAGCTGAATATATGAAGAAACTATTAAATTCTAAACATTTGTTGCAGTCTAATTCTGTTTCAGGTTCAGAGCAGACTAAGGCACCGGAAATAACAGTAACTCCAGGAGATTGGGTGTGGATCAAGATTGTGAAAAGGAAGAACTGGGCATCACCGAGGTGGGAAAGTCCCTACCAGGTGCTTCTTTCGACACCGACTGCAGTCAAAATTGCAGCGCGAGCTTCGTGAATCCATCTGACACACTGCGAGTTAGTGAAGAAATTCAAACTGGGTAAAAATCTTATCTCTCCATCGGGACCCAAAGCACAAAAGTCTGGCTACAAAGGGGGGGTCAGATCAATAGGAACTGATCCGTCTCAAACCCAGTGATAGCAATCATTGGTGCTAAGGTCCTATAGGGTAGAGAATAAGATAAAATGCCCAGATTAAGTGACATGACTGCACCAAAGAAAGTTGAATTCCATCCTTTTGGGAAAACCGAAGAAAACAGAACACTGGAACGACAACCCTTTCCACAAAAATATTGTATGGTAATCTCTTTGACTGTAATTGTGGTCATTATTTTCCTGCTATGGCCGTTTCTCTTTTCCGTCACATTTACCGAATCTAGCAAGCGCGTGCAGCATGGCATCCTGCTTTCAACACATATCAGGCTATTAGGTATGCATATGCAGATACCCTTAATGTCTCTAATTGTTGGATCTGTGCAGCTATACCAAGTGCACATGGAGGATTACCTTTAGTGGTGTCTCCACTAAATGTTACCGAAACATGGACAAGCTTGTTGAGCAACACAGCTAATATTACGTCTGCAAATGCGGTTGCCTTACAGCTGGCTTTCTGTCAAAACGGAACTGTGTGTTTTCAGAAACTTGACAAAACTAGGGTAGGATGGAGCCATTGTAACAAACCACTGGTTTATAACTGCACTACAGATGATTCAGGTTGTGTGACAAATTTCTCATCTGTAAGAAAACTTGTTAATAACTCTATAATCAACTTTGTCCAGGAAATGGAAACTGTCTATTGGAAAATGTTCTGAGGACAGCAGGATTTTGGGGATCGCTTTGAGTTTATTAACATCACTAATAAAGTGGAAGATTGTTATTTTGTGTGCGGAAGAAAAGCATATAAATGACTACCAAGAAAGTGGTCCGGAAGCTGCTTTTTGGGCTACCTAGTTTCAGCTATACGACACACGTTAACTTTACCTCAAAGGAAAATCCGAAATGTTCGAGAAGTTAAAAAACCTGCCAATCCAGTAGGCCGAATCGATGCATCATGGATATAACACCATGATCTAGCTCACATCAGTGACAAAGGACTGTCCCACATGGCTCTTGGTGATGACGTCATATCATGGGCTGGCATACTACCTCAGTACGGAGCGGTAAAATCGATTTGGGAACTGAGAAAGTTGTCCAAGCTGCTCGAGACATTGAGCAATGCAACCTTTTCCACCTTGAAATTGGTGACAGATGAACTGACCGCTATGAGAGCAGTAGTGCTTCAAAATCGTATGGCTCTCGATTTCACCCTGATGGCGAAAGGAGGTACTTGCGTGTTAATCCAAGAGGAATGCTGTTCATTTATCCCCGACAATGAACACGAAATAGATAGCCATCTCAAAGTGATTCAGCAAGTGTCTGCCTTGACCAAGCCAGGTAAAACTCCTTTAACAGACTTTTTCCAGAAATGGTTTGGGGGCTGGGGCTGTGTCCTGATGAATCTGTTCATTGCCATTTGCATTGGAGCAGCGATATTGATGTTCTGTGGATGCTGCTGCATCCCCTGCATGCATGGACTGGTAAAAAGCACTATAGATGCCTCAGTCTCAAAGACCTTGTACCAACAAAGTACTGAATACGAAGAACTACTAAAATTGGAGGCGAAAGAATTGTTTACTTGAGCCTAAGCCAAATGACTCTCTGACTGCAAGCCCCTGATGGAAATGGTCAGGAGATGAAATGGACTTGTTTTAGACTCATTGAACAATAAGAATAAAGTATTAAAAAGGGGGTGATTTTAGAGAAATGTACAAATAGCGTAGTGTACAATACTGCATTTAAAGGGTTAAGAGTTAATAAATTTATTGTGTAAAATGTATAAATACTGGTGGTGTCTGTAAAAGCTGCTGACACCTAAAAGTCTGTTGTTCTTGCTGTGGAATTTGAGATAGGGACCTCACACTAGCAACAGATAAGTGTTGTGTTAGGAAGAGACAGTTACAGGACCATAACTCATGAACTGGGTTTGACAGGGCAAGCCCTGTGGACAAGCTAAATTGTGAAAGATGTTTTTGCAAAAGTCAGCAATTAACTGATAAGCACCTGTTGTGTATGTGCAGAGAGCTGTATAGTGTATGTGCAAAGAACTGTATAAAAACAGCAGGCTGAACTATTGAAAATCAGGCAAACCTTGTACTTACATGCTTTGTCTCCTAAGCTGCAGTGTAACAAAATGTACCTTGAACCTGCTTACAATTGATCATTGAATTTTCTTTGACAGGAAGGCAGATCCATATAAAGTGCTCATATTCTGTGTTGCATCTAGAAGAACATAATGTAATGTAATCATGTCCATATTACACTGCCAAATCAGTTGACTAGCTATGCTGAAATTTGGCAGGTCAGCAGTGTAGTTCATACTCCAAGTCTGGTTTGAGAGAGTTATATGATAAAGTAAAGTTAACAGACCTGTCATTCAATAAAATAGTCTGCAGGTAAAACTAGAAAGAGCTGGAAGATCTACCTTGCAAAGTGATGTCCTGTAGGTAGGGCCAAAGTAACTCTAGGAGAAGGAGTAATTCTATAAAATGGGAATGGAAGATATAAACAAAAGAGAGATATGCCTCTCATTGAAGAGAGATTATAGAGGGACATAGGTTATGGCCTAGTCTACAGGAATTATACAGGTGAGAGCCTGGTTTCTAGGCAAGAGTTATACAGGTGGGGACCTGCTACAGAGTTAAGGGCCTGTCCAGCAGAGCTTTAAAATTGGAGAGTCCAATATCCAGGCAAGGGCTTTAAAATATATGTGAAGAGCTCAGACCATG
>NC_056729.1:861183209-861192587 GCF_019279795.1 Protopterus annectens | reverse complement strand
CTTTTTTTCCCCATAGACTCTACACTACCGGTGTACACAGACGTGGGATTTTTAACTGGCAAAACTAACTAAAAATGGTAGAGGCTGCTGCTGCTTTACTCCATCAGTATGTGCTAGAGACTGAGGGTGGTGAGGAGGAGAATGTTGACAACCAACCTACAGTGAGGAGGAGGGGAAGAGTGTACAGACTCAGGTTAACCTACCAGGGCCTACATGAGCTGGAGATAGAACAGTGCTATAGGGTGGACAGGGACATTCTACAGCAAATCATTGAGTTGTGCCGGCCATGCCTTACACACAGAACTAATAGAGGGGAACCCATCCCAGTGGGTACCAAGGTATGTCTACGCCTAAGAATACTAGCCACAGGTACCTTCCAAATACCAACTGGGGATATCATGGGGGTCTCACAGGCATCAGCATCCAGGGTACTCCACCAATTCCTGGATGCCATTACACAACATGAAAGTAAGCACATATAATTCCCCACCGCCCATGCAGTGCTGACCACATGTATGCATCTCCTCCACCATATAGCAGAATAACCTGAGGTAGTTGGTGCTATAGACTGCACACACATGGATATGGAGTGATACATGTAGTTGTTGTGACATAACAGGCTATGTCATGTGTTAGGTGTTGGCATGTGACAGATATTTGGCTGTACCTGCTCCATATTCAACTTGTTGAGTAGGATGTGTGAGCCTCAATATTGAGTTAATTATGATCACTGTATTGTGCAAGGTGATTAGCCTTAGGAGCTGAGGATGGGGGCACGCTGTGTAGCTTACATATGTGTTCCTTGGCATGTGCCATGTTACGGTGTCTGATTGGGTGTCTGCCTTGCTGGTCTGTGCTGTTTGGGTAATTGTCCATTGAGCGCTTCTGGAAAGGTGGATGTGTGGCTTTTCACTGTATGTCATGGCTGTCAAAGTGGGAGTCATGGTGAGCTATGTGTTCCACATGGTGTGACGCAGGTGTTGATCTTATCCTCTTGACCTGCTAGTCCAGTCTTTGGGTGATATAGGGGTAACCCTCACAGGTCTGAGTGTTTGGAGTTTAGATAGGAGGGTTGTCTGTACATAAGGCAGTTGCAACATGCCCCAGAATGTACAAGTGCACCAGGTTAATGGGTGAAAGCACAGATAGTTGCCCTTCAAACATGCCAGGAGGGGTGGACATAACTATTAAGTACTGGGGCTAAATCTGTGATGAATGATTAATGCTAATGGATGCCAGGTGTGCAACACTTCTTGATACAATAACCTGGTGAAGTGCCAAGCCATAATGCTAGTTGAAGTGCAAGACAGAAAGAACTGGCATGATGCATGGGTGGAACAGAAGGCAAACTGTCTGCAACTTGTAATACTTTACCACAGCTGAGCAGTTATCAGCAGCTTTGGCCAAGAGAAAGTTCAGTAAGCTCTGTAGCACATGCAGTAACTGCGTAACATGATAGTACACATACATAGATAGGCAGTAGTTCTAATTCCAGTACTGGCAAGTGTGTGTGTGTGTGTGTGTGTGTGTGTGTGTGTGTGTGTGTGTGTGTGTGTGTGTGTGTATATGTATGTGTGTGTGAATCATGTACTGTCTGGCTCATACAATTTTTGACCTGTATACTACCCTTTACACTTCCCTTCACTCCAATTTAGTAGACTTGTTGATGTCATCCACCTTAGAAGTACCTTTGGAAGAGGTGGAGATGTATAAGCTCTGTGGCACATCTGATAACTGCTTCAAAGTTGTTGTCTGCACTTATGTGTCCCTGTACAGCCAATGTAGCAACCTATTATGTGGTTTGTGTACTGCTGCTGTCCACCAAAGGGGATTACTCTACCTTGATGGAGGCTGGATATATAGGTCAAGTACTGCTGTCCATATAGCTACAGTTGATATGAAGGGTACACACTCCTGATGCATTCCCTGGTATTTATGCAATTGGAACATGACACCACAATAACTCATTTCATAACAATTCCCACCTGTAGTGAGACCTATAGCCTGTACAATTAAATTGAAAACATAACAATCAGGTCTGTAAAAACATATGGAAATATTACTCAGTACAGTAAGCCAGTTGAATGAGTGTGCACACCCATAAACTGATGTGTTGTGTATGCACCTCTTGAGATGGTTACAGCATTCATCCATCTTGGTCTAGACTCTAACATCATGGCACATCTTCACTTGGCAATAGTTGGTCACCTTCCTAGAAACACCTTTGATTATATTTCAATGGAATTGTACAGGTTAGGTGGTCACATAAAGATGAGAAACATTATAAAATGATCTTCTGTGGTCTGATTGTCATACAGCACACACATCTGGCATTCTAAAAGTGGTGTGTACACTTTGGATATCCACTGTATATAGCTGTGGATATAGCTGGTAGTGGTAGGAATGGACAGGGGGTCATACAGGTAGACGCTTCTCTGATTAACAGCTGAATATCATGCCTACTCTACTACCCATATCAGTGTCAGGGCACTGCAACAAACAGTAGCTGTACACATTTCTGTCTGTTGTACACACTGGCACTGATATTACACACATGTGCAATATGCACAACCTATGTACCTGAATGCTTGAAACCCATGTGATTTAGTATTGTGCCTTCCAGCTGAACATAAGCATACATACATGTAATTATGGGATAACTGTTATACATTTCTGTTATATGTTAGTATGGCACACTGTAGTTACAGTCTTGCCGCTCAATCATACATCTCAACCTGTTACAGCAGTATGTCTGGACAATGGCACACATAAATGGGTGACAAAGGGGACATCAGTATTGATACTGTATTAATATAGCTGCACCATACCTTAGTATGTTGATTGCACAGTAGGGTTTGACATCACTGTGATAACCTGAAAGATGTCCAACAGTCATAAGTAGGCTATTATGTTACAATGTCATTGCTCACAGACCTGCCAATGGTTTGGCTGACATAACACAGGTGTATGTGTATGCGACTACAGATATCAGTTACAAATGTGTTTATTGTCCAGCAGAACACTGTACAATTGAATGTTATTAATTCAGGATATTACATGCAGTTCAACACACATTTCTGCAACAGTACTTTACTATGCACATGCCCTCTATAGGTCTCTTAGCTTTACAAGACAAACATGTGTCATACTCATAATCACAGGTAACATGGATATGGAAAACATCCCATTAACTGGCCTAGCAGTGGCACAGTCACAACTGTTTGACAGATACCCCATGCGGTTGTCATATATGTGCTGTCCTTTCCCAGGGTGAGCCAGGCTCTTGAGCTGTGATCCCACCTCACAACCTCTCAGAGCATTACATTTGGACAATACCTAAAATGATGGGTGGGATAAATAGGGACAGACTTGAAATATTCCTGTTACAAACATAGGATGTACATAGAATGATACATTTAGCATTACGGTAAATATTCTTAAGGATGTGGAGTCTTAAACTCAAGTGTTTGCCATTACCTGATGCATTGAATCTTCAGCTATTTGCCAGACAGTACAGATCTCAGGAGGAAAAGACAAAAATACATGATGGTAAAATGTGGACATTCTGTGAAGATCTGTATAGTTGAGAGGTATGTATATGGCCATAGCAGCTGTTTAGCAGGACATTAGTACATCATGTCTTGTTGGGACATATATTCCTCCAAACCATATTTCCCACTGTTACAGACCAAGTACTAGATTCAATTACTTGCCTACATGTTCCACTTACCGTTTTCTTTCTTCTCTGTTCCACTTTACATTTCATTTGTTATTTCTCTCTCTCTCATGGTATCCATGCATTTGTGTACATGTTCATAGTGCATTCTTGTTTGATTCAGCTGTCGTGCAACTAGTCTCCATCTGCATGACTGACATGAGGTTAGCCACCTCTGATTTTATGAGGCCATAGTTAGCTTTGGAAAGGCTTTTCATGGTGGTTACCTGTGCGGGGAGGGGGGAGTAGGAGTGCTGTGGATTTACAAAGGTGATTAATTTGTGTTCAGATATAAAAAGGGAGGAGTTGACAATTGGTGTAGAGCAACAGTCATCCATGTTAGGAAGGACCAGGTCGATGTGATGGGCATGTGCATCGGTGCATAAGTAGCTTTCCCAGTTAATGGTGGGGTAGTTGAAGTCAACCAGTATGATAGTGAGGTTGGGCACTAATATTCTCCGGGGCGTTTATCTACATAAAGTGTGAGTCTTGGGACATGTATGGGGAGGTATAGCAGGCTACAACCTGAACCACTGTCTTACTCAATGTCAGCTACGCCTGCAGGATCTGTAATGCCTAATGTTGGTCTACCACTCTGGAGGTGTGTGCATCCTTTATGAATATGAAAATATGACTACCTTTTGAGCTTCAGTCCAAGTGCTGCAGCCAAAAGTTGTGGAATTAATTATAGGCTAGTACTGCAGGGGTGCTTCCTGCTGCCTTTACCAGGTCTCTGTTACAGCAGAGATTTCATTGCTCCCCATTTTAAGAAATACTTCCAGTGAGTGAATTTCCAAATTTAGAATTCCAGTGTGTAGCAGCATGACTCTCTGATTGCATGTCTTTGTAGCTGTCATATATTTATATATATATATATATATATATATATATATATATATATATATATATATATATATATATATATATATGTTCATAGGTTCATAGGTAGGTACTAGGCTATTGGCCCTGGGGCCTATATAAGCCTAACCAAAAAGGTGCCCTGGTTTTCGTCACATAAGAAAATAATTTTCCTGTGCCCCTGTCTAGCAGAGCCACAGAAGTGATCCCCGGGGTGAATTTCCTATTTCCCACCCAATCATTAAGATATTTCTTGAAGAGTGCTAATGAGGAGCTCTGTTTGACATAGATATGTAGTCTGCTCCAGAGTATGGGAAGTTTCTCGGACAGGAATCTATCCCTCCAGCATGTTCTGTTTATTGTGGTGACAAGGTTTAGGTCCCTACAGTGTGTAGTTCAGAGGGATTGGGATTTCTTTAAGTGAAGCATGTCCAACAGCTCTTGGTTTGACATAGCTTTGTATGTTAGGCAAAGATCACCTCTGAGTAGGCGATATGCGATGGAGTAAAGCTGGAGTTTTTTGAGACGGTCTGCGTAGGGTATCTGTTTGAGGCCAGTAATCCTCTTTGTGAGGTATTTCTGTGGCCTCTCCAGTTGTTGTAGATATCTTGTGAGGTACATACCAAAAGGGGAGTTGTACTCTATAATGGGTCTAATGAATGATGATTAGAGGGGAACAATGACCTCTTTTTTTCTGGATGAGAAACCTTTTGTGATGAGGTGTGCCATGTAGAAGGATTTCCTGACCACTGTGGCAATGTGATTATTATCAAAGGAGCGACTACTGTCCACCTGTGTCCCAAGGTCTCTTATCACACTTTTGGTGTTAAGTAGACTACCACCTATGTGGTAGTTCATGGGATGCAGAGTTTTTACCAAAGGGGATGACAATGAACTTTTTGGCATTGAGCTTCAGGCCATGGCTTTGACACCAGGCATCTGTCTCAGTGAGGCCCTTTTGTAGGATGTCCACATCGTTAGGAGTTTTGGTTATGGCTCCCAGTTTGCAGTCATCTGAAAACTTCGTTAGCCATAGACTTTCTATAGACCTTCTGTGTTAGCCTGTACTTCAGAGAAGTATATACCAAACAGGAGAGGACCCAGGACTGAACCCTGTGGCACTCCACTTGCATTGGTCTGAAGTCAGATTTGGAGTCTGCTACTTTCACAGTGTGGGTTCTGTCCATGAGCCAATTGGCAACCCATCTTGTGACATAGGGATTTATACCTAGTTTAGTGAGTTTATCTATAATTCCAGAGTGGGAGATGGTATCAAAAGCCTTGGCGAGATCTTGATAGGCTTTGTGAACTTCCTTACCCCCATCTATGGCTTTTGTGACTGCTTCAAAGAAGTCTATCAGGTTTAGGAGACATGACCTGTCTTTTACAAACCCGAACTGGGTGGGGTTCAGAGCTTGGAGATTACCAATATCTTTGTTTATGAGTTCCATGATGATACATTCCATTGCCTTGCAGACCAGGCTTGTCAGGCTAATGGGGCAGTAGTTACTGGGGTCCATCGTGGCTCCCCCTTTGTGAAGTGGGATAACCATTGTGGTGCACCATTCAGTGGGCACAAAGCCTGATGTGAGGCTATGACTGAACATGGTACTTAGGTGGAGTGCCAGTTCATTCTGTAGTTTGTGTAGAACGCAGTCTGGGATATTGTCAGGTCCCATGGATGCTATGTTCTTGGCTTTGGAAAGTTTGTTTTTTACCTGTATGTATTTCTTCACCTTTCTATATATATGTATGTATGCATATATGTGGATATGAATGTGGATGTATCTCTCTCTCTATATATATATATATATATATATATATATATATATATATATATATATATATATATATATATATATATATGACATGGCTGTGTCTGCTAAAATTACAGCAATTTGTGGTTCATCAGAGTGAGCTATTGCGAAACTGCTGTCCTGCTGTCTCCTCCTTCAGTGTTTTCTGTCTAAGTCTCTCTTGGTTGTACAATCTGACCTTGTAGTTGCAACATTCTTATACAGATATTCCTAGACATATTTTTTATGTAGCACAGTGTGGGGAAAAAGAGGTTAACACAACATTACTATTCAGATATCAGATCTTGGTGAAAGCAACATTTCATGCCATATAATACCAGACTAAACGCAAGCAGTCCAGGATTTAGAACTTTATTGCCAGGCAGTTACAGTTTTATTTAAATATGACCTATATGGGACTATTACTGTCATATTTTCTGGTTTATTCAGTACAAACCATACACGTTTTTATACTGCCAGGTGACATTCTACTCCTTTATATTTATTTGGTATGACTACTACAAGCAGGATTGTTACTCACCAGCCTTGTGACACAGCCTTTGCAACCTACTGGCATTGGCTTCCTGGTTCATAGCCCACGCAGGTGGAGCTGTAATGTAAATAGAGAAACATTTAGGCATACCTATCCATCATAAACACAGGCTAAACATTGTTAAACAGTAATTGCTATGAATACTTACACACTGCTTGGGACATAACCCATTTCTCTTGCTTCTTGAACCCACTGTTCTAAAAACTCCCTCTTCCTCCATTTCAAGTCGGCATAGTGGTGCCGGACCTGCTCACCAGTCCGAGGGACACCAGTGGCACTGATGAGATCAGGGGCAAGATGGTCCCAGGCTTCTGCTTCATACTGGGAGCCCTGGTAATGGTCCTGCAGTAGTCTCACATCCTTTTTTTTACCAGGAGTTCTACCATGACCTTGGACTCCTGTATGCCCTAGCGCTGTACCCGAAAGTGTATGCCCTCTCCGACACCTGTCCTATTGCCTACAGTGGGGAGCTACAACCAGTTATGAGCTGTATTCTCACCTGTGGGGTTTAAATACGGCCGATTTCCCACCCTTTGCTTTGATTGGATGGTTTTGAATATGCTGAGCTAAGCTAAGCTACGGGCAAACCTGCTTAGCTAAGGTTGGCAGTGCTTAAAGGGGCAGGCTCAGCACTGCTTACCAATGGGCAAATCCACTTAGCTGTGCTACTCATTGCTTAGCATTCATATGTACACAATGCTTACGCCCGGTCAGCATAACTGTGCAATGCTTACCTTTGCTTATGTTTTATTTTATTGGACTTCCACCTGCATGGGATTGATTCATCATTCATTACATAATATACATTTGTTTACCTTTCCTGACACCCCCCAATGTGCTGTAATTATATTTATTCTTGTGTAACTATAGTGTATGGGGCACTTGAGTTTATATAGGAGTTTCACTACTTTATTACACTGACACCTTACATCTGGGCCTGATACACTACTCTGGTTGAGAAATATAAGTTACTTCCTACATAAATATACAAATAATTTAAAATTGTAATGATTACACATACAAAATGGGAATGACTTTGGTGAGGCTCAAACCATGAATGACTACATGCAAGGCACATGCTCTAACCACTACGCTATTGCATTTATGTCTATTTTAGATGCCTGTTGCTATTTAACTTATTGTGCCATTTCAGCTGGGCTAAGCATAGCTAAGCAACAGGCACACACACGCAGATATGCTTAAACTTTATTGCACATGTGAAAAAAAATATTTGTTGCGTTTTTTTACTTTGTACCCTTCAGAATATCCATGCTAATGCTAAAGCTGTTATTCTATAAACTTTCTAGGTTTCTAGGAACAATTGTCCCTTATGGCTTTGTCCAGATTTCTTACTCTGATGGGTTGAGAGGTGTGCGTTGTATACTTCATACCCTGCTGAAAATTCATGCTAATGCTAAACCTGTTATTCTATCTACTTTCTCAGTTTGTAGGGACAATTGTCCCTTACAGCTTTGACCAGATTTCTTACCCTGATGGGTTGGGAGGTGTAACGAGCGATCTCACTCTAAATTGCTGTACTGCAATTCTGCCTTGCAAGGGGCATGTGTATTGTGAGAGCAGTGCTCTCAGACACACCCCCTGAACTTGTACACAGAACCACGTCCATATTACAGCATGGCAGCACGCCTTCATGAATATGCATGGTGTGCTGCCATGCTGCACGGGAATGGTCCCTTCCATGCAGGAATAAGTTATTCCTGCATGGAGGTTTACTGAATCCGGGGAACTGTGTTTTGTATATAGATGTGGCCTCAGGCTTAGCCACAGCAGACTGTTGATTGTGTTCTTGTAAATCCATCTGATTTTTCATTTGGATGTAGGGTGTGGCCCATTGTTGTGTGCAATGTTGGGATACCTCCCAATCCACTGCTATGTGGCAGACACCAGACAGATCATAGCCACAAGGGACTGGTGTTTGGAAGTGGTCATAATACAATCCAAATTGGCTACAGCCCCAGTTCAAGCTGGTGGACAGCAAACCCAAAGCAGGACACTGTCATCACCCTGCTTTACTGCATGGGTAGTGCTGTTCTACTGTTGTGCAGTGCTGTTACTGTGACAAACTAACATGACCAAATTGTAGACAAAGAGAGTTCAAACCTGGTCTCATAACACCTTCACAGATTTCCACATATGCGTTTTGAAAAGATGATGTATTGTTGTCCAGACGTTACCCAGAAGTGGATGTTGTGTGTTGTGAGGAACAGCTGCCATCATCAAAACACATATGGTCAGTGTTCATAAAAATGAACAGTTACATGGTATGAGCTCAGTATATCACATGCAGTACAACACACACAGCTGTGACATTATTTCACTATGCAACTACCCTGTATAGCTCCATGACATTTCTGACACAAATATGCATAACATAATGCATTCATAATTCACATCTGGATATATGTGTGAAATCTGTTTACCTGGCCTAGCAGTGT
>NC_056729.1:861050709-861178209 GCF_019279795.1 Protopterus annectens | reverse complement strand
TGTTATTGCTAGATTTTATTGCCGCCCAAAGGTGCACAGAAATTCTTCTGCACCACTAGGATGGCCCATAGTAGCTTCTACTAATTATTTTTCCCATAATATTGGGAGTTTGTTGCATACGTTTTTGTTGAATTCAGTTGTAAAATTGGATTCATATGTGAGAGACTCTTTTGACTTCTTTGAAAAGATAAAAAACGATTACATGGAAAAATAATAATTATTGGTTGGTAGTAGATGTGAAAAGTGGGCAGCTGTGATGATGCAGTGGTTAACGTTGCCACCTCACAGCAAGCGGTTCTCTGGTTCGATCCTCGGCTGGGGTGCCTTCTGTGCAGAGTCTGCATGTTCTCCCTGTTGTAACGTGAGTTTTCTCTGGGTGCTCCGGTTTCCTCCCATATCCCAAAGACATGCTATAGGTGGATTGGACAGTCTAATTTGACCCTAGCGGTGAGTGTGTGTGTGTGTGTGTGTGTGTGGGGGCCTCCTGTGGAATTTGGGTGCCAGGCTGGCAACTCAACACTGTAAAACTCCACTGCCAATCACGAGCAGACAGGTGATCCACTGTGGTGACCCCGAACCCGGAAAAAAATGAAAGAAGAAGAAGTAGATGTGAAAAGTCTGTATACTAACATTATTCATCAGTTAGGTTTAAAATCAGTTAAGTATTTTCTGGGAGACAACCCATTGACATGCTATATGACTGAATTGTTGCAATTCTGTTTAACACATAATTATTTTAAATTTAATGGGGAGATTTTCCATCAAATAAAAGGTACGGCAATGGGGGCATCTTTTGCCCCCATGTATGCCAACCTTTTTATGGGTCTCTTTGAACATAGATATTTGTATAAAATGAAATTTTATAAGAAGTATGTAATAAAATACTTAAGATTCATCAACAATTTGATCTTTGTGTGTGAAGGGGGAGAGTCCCTGTTTCCTGGATTCTTTGCAGACTTGCAAAATAATGAGTTTGACCTGGGATTTGATGGGTTGCAGGTAGGCAGAAAAGTTACTTTTTTGGATATGGGTTTGGAAGTAATTGTAGGACAGAATGTACAAACTAGGGTACAGTGAAAATTTCCTGATGTTAACCATATTTTAAATGGTAAGAGTTGCCATCCTAAGCACCTGATTGAGTCTCTACCTTATGGTGAATTCTTAAGAATATTTAGATTAAGTAGTAATAAATCCATTTTGTGGGAATATTTAAAACTAATGTGTGCCCAGGTTCTGAGTAAAGGATATGAACAAGGAATTTTAGAGAAAGCTTTAGAGAAGCTGGTTAAACAGACTCAACCCCAAAGGGGAAATTTATTTGAAATTCAACAACAAAGAAGAATAGATAGGTATCAGAATAGGATTAAGAATGAGGGGCAGGTTTATTTTGTTACTACATTTAATGTAAAGACTGATGATATATTTGGTGTAGTCAAATATTATTGGGAATTTTTATTGAAAGATCATAAGTTGAAGGCCATATTGCCACATTTACCCTCATTATCTTTCAAAAGACGGAGAAGTGTTAAAGATGTATTAGTTCACAGTCATTTTGACTGTCCTAAGGAAAATTTTCATAGTAACATGGAAATAGCAGGTATGAGATCATGTGATAGATGTTCTTGTGTTGTGCCATATTTTGATAAAATGAATGGGATAATATTTACCTCTAGATTGAATGTTAGTTGTGACACCAAGAGGGTAATATATGCATTAAAGTGCTCCTGCAACCTGTTCTGTGTTGGAGAAACTAAAAGGTTATTTAGGACAAGGTTGTAGGAGCACTTAAGAGATATAAAAAATAAAAAATATAAAGCCCAATAGCACAACATTATATGTTATGTCATAATGAAAATAATGATTGTTTAAGGGCTACAATATTGGAATCTGTGCAAGGATGGGATGATATAGAAGTTAAAAAAATTATTCTATATAAGGAAACTGTTTGTATACTAAAGTTTGAAACTTTGTCACCCAATGGGTTAAACATTGAGAGCAGTATTGTGACTGTACTGTTTTATCTCTTGAAGGCTTGTTAGCCAAGGCGGTAAGACTGATTAAAGCATTTTCTACTGTGGTCTGCTGTTCCTTCTCGTTTGTGGTACTATTTATATCCAACTAGATTAGTTTAGCACACCTCTCCTTCTACTCAGTAGCCTAGCAGCTACTCCAAAGTGACCTATGTCTTGATTTTCCAGCTATGAAAGACCCAATCCCATTTGATTTTCTTTTCCTTGCAAAACCAGTAGATCTAAATATGTCTATACTGGGGTCCTAAATTTAACCCACAAAATAAATAAGACTTGCTAGTTGGATCAGTTCCTAACTCAATGTATTCCCAGCCTATAGAATAAGTTCACACTACAGATTAAGCAAAGTACTTTGTCTGGCTTTAAAGCTAGTATTGTTGATTAGATGGGTATATATAAATTTATATCATATTTATTATGTATTGCTCTGCTTGATTTGCAAGGTGGGCACTATTAGGTACTTAAAGGTGTATATGACTAAGCCTCTTGTGTTCCCTGTGATCGCTTGCATGGTAATGTTCCCATGTTCCCAACATGGTCTTGATAACTTTTGTGAATATTTTTAACAAGTCACTATAGGCTGCTATCTCTCGGTTTAAGATTTTATATTGGATAAGCTTTTATTTTACTTTCTGGGTTATGCCTGATATCCTTTTTCTTGTCTATATTTGTGTTATGTACATTCATATTTTAAGAGCCATAGTAGAAATGGGCACTGCTACAGATTATTCCACTACCTCTCATTAACTAACTAACTGACTAAGTAACTATCTAAAATGTCTCCATGATAATCACATTCACCTCCTATTCGACATTGATTCCTTAGCCATTGGCCATGGAACAGTTCATCAGTGAGACCTACTTGTATTATTGGTATTATTCCAGTTATACAAATACAATAGGTGGCAAATACGTTTCTGTGTTGAACTGATATGCAGGTGCCTTTAAAAGCCTTGGGGGAAAAAAACTGAGGCATTCTAAAAATCAGATAATTTGTGGATAGTAACAGGTGGCTCATTTTGTGTTTCTTCCACAATGTAAGAAAAGATCTTACACGAAGTCAGAGACTTTACTTGTTAAATCCTTTTGAACAGCTGGTATGGAAGCATTTCTCAGCAGAGCTCTAGCTACTTTGTTTCATTCAACAGAAGATGACAAATTACCTTCAGTACTAACACCATCATAATCAATGGCTGCCAGAGCAATCATTTTATCTGTGCACTCTTAGACTGCAGTAGTTCCAGATTATTAATAATTACTCTCTGAAATGATACCAAACTGAGAAGAGAACGCAATTCAACTTTCTGTTACCTAAGAAGCTCAGTTGTGAGTGTTCAGCCATTTTACAGTGAGCTGATCGAAGGAAGGACACTCAGCAAACTCGGAGCTACAATATATAACATTAAGTATCCTGTTTTTTGTTTATTTTGTTCTTTATTTCTTTGTTGTTTATAGCACTTTGTGTACTATGTATTTTTTCTAGCTAGTTTCACTGTGTGTGAGGTATTAACTGGAAATTGTCCACTCTTATTAAGCATCTGTTGGGTTGTTTGTTTATGATAACTTGTTGCAGTTAAACTCTTTTTTTCTAGTGGCTCCTTTAGCTGTTTAAAACTTTCATTTAAAGGCTCACTGCTGCTTTTCAGCTGTGAGTAACATTCTGCAGTTTGTTCTAAGTAGTGGGATATTTGTAGCATTTCCATATTCAGGCTTGTATTTGGGCCTAGTGTTTGTGGAGGCTGTGTGTCTGAGCACATAATTCAGGGACATCTTGTTTTAGCCAAAGCCATCAGGCATTTCAGTGAGAGAGAATTGTTTGAGGTCATTGGCTGACTGAGGTCTCCTGGACTACAGCTTAGACTAAGCACCTCATTGGTTCTTTTGAGATTTCTTTCTTAAAAGCTGTCTCAGGTTTCAACTTTCTGTTACCTAAGAAGCTCAGTTGTGAGTGTTCAGCCATTTTACAGTGAGCTGATCGAAGGAAGGACACTCAGCAAACTCGAGCTACAATATATAACATTAAGTATCCTGTTTTTGTTTATTTTGTTCTTTATTTCTTTGTTGTTTATAGCACTTTGTGTACTGTGTATTTTTTCTAGCTAGTTTCACTGTGTGTGAGGTATTAACTGGAAATTGTCCACTCTTATTAAGCATCTGTTGGGTTGTTTGTTTATGATAACTTGTTGCAGTTAAACTCTTTTTTCTAGTGGCTCCTATAGCTGTTTAAAACTTTCATTTAAAGGCTCACTGCTGCTTTTCAGCTGTGAGTAACATTTCTGCAGTTTGTTCTAAGTAGTGGGGATATTTGTAGCATTTCCATATTCAGGCTTGTATTTGGGCCTAGTGTTTGTGGAGGCTGTGTGTCTGAGCACATAATTCAGGGACATCTTGTTTTAGCCAAAGCCATCAGGCACTTCAGTGAGAGAGAATTGTTTGAGGTCATTGGCTGACTGAGGTCTCCTGGACTACAGCTTAGACTAAGCACCTCATTGGTTCTTTTGAGATTTCTTTCTTAAAAGCTGTCTCAGGTTTCAACTTTGTTACCTAAGAAGCTCAGTTGTGAGTGTTCAGCCATTTTACAGTGAGCTGATCGAAGGAAGGACACTCAGCAAACTCGGAGCTACAATATATAACATAAAGTATCCTGTTTTTTGTTTATTTTGTTCTTTATTTCTTTGTTGTTTATAGCACTTTGTGTACTGTGTATTTTGTCTAGCTAGTTTCACTGTGTGTGAGGTATTAACTGGAAATTGTTCACTCTTATTAAGCATCTGTTGGGTTGTTTGTTTATGATAACTTGTTGCAGTTAAACTCTTTTTTCTAGTGGCTCCTTTAGCTGTTTAAAACTTTCATTTAAAGGCTCACTGCTGCTTTTCAGCTGTGAGTAACATTTCTGCTGTTTGTTTCCCACCCTCCTTCCCTGTTGGTATAGTGTTTTTATAGTTGGTGGCTTTGCAGTTGCCCTAGTGTAAATTTGATCTGGGACCCTCCTCCCAGTCTAGTGTCATTACCTCATTCTACACAGTACAGGGAGAGCATTTGAGAAGGCCAATAAGCTTAGTTTCTGCTACTCCTTTCTCTCTTTCCCTTCTCTCTTTCCAAAAAAAAAAAAAAAAAAAAATATCTGCTTTTACTGTATTTGGGTTTTTTCCTACTTTATTTTGTTTTTGCGTCATCTTAAAAGTACTCAATTGTATTTATTACTGCTTGGTGTAACTCATTGCAAGCCTTTTAGTTTAAGCACCTGGGCTTCAGACCAGTTTTACATTAGGAAGGTTTGTGGTCTGCACTGTAGTGGCAGAACAGGTAGCTTACATCCTTCTAAGCTGGGAACTGCTGATTGAGGGCTCAGTGTCTGTTATTCTAAAAGTGTATTAATTCTGATTTAAGCACTTGGGCTTGAGGCCAGTTATTTTACATTAAGAGGGTTGTGTTCTGCACTCTTGTGGGAGGAGAGGCTGGACTCTGTCCTTCTGAGCTGGGAATTTCTGGTTAAAGCTTATAGTGCCTGCATATTTGAACTGCTTCTTACTGAAATTGGTACACCTCGTTTGCTGTAGCATAGACTAGATCCAGGCCTGCTGAATCTAGCTTTGTTTGTATAACTTGAGCACTAATCCAGGCATTCTTTAAAGTATTCAGTTGTATTTATTACTGCTGGTAGTAACTTGATTAAAGTGTAGCTATCATTTCTAAGTCTTTGGATTAAGCACTTGGGCTTCAGACCAGTTGTTTTACATTAGGAAGGTTTGTGGCCTGCACTGTGGTGGCAGGACAGGTAGCTTACATCCTTCTAAGTTGGGAACTGCTGATTGAGAGCTCAGTGTCTGTTATTCTAAAAGTGTATTAGTTCTGGTTTAAGCACTTGGGCTTCAGGCCAGTTATTTTACATTAAGAAGGATTGTGGTCTGCACTCTTGTGGGAGGAGAGGCTGGACTCTACCCTTCTGAGCAGGGAATTTCTGGTTAGAGGCTTATAGTGCCTGCATATTCTAACTGTTTCTTACTGAAATTGGTACACCTTGTTTACTGTAGCATAGACTAGATCCAGGCCTGCTGAATCTAGCTTTATTTGTATGCTTGTTGTTTGTTTATTTCCCTGAAACGCTAATTCCACCTAAAACGCCTTTTAGCACTTCTGTGGATCCCTAGTGATATCTGCATTGCTTACTGTACTTATTTCCTTGTTTCACTTGAAAGAAAGTTACTGTTTGTCATTTTTGCATTTAAGTTACCTGTAACACAAAAGTTACCTGGCACTTGCTCACTAAAGCAATTATATAAGTCAGCTCTAAAAAATTAAAAGCACTATACCCTCACAAACTCCCCTTGAGTACCTTGTTCCCCATTGGCCCTTTTTCCAATTATAAAGGAATTCCCAATACTATTCTAGCATGTCCAAAGGTCAGTTGTCAATCTCCTCTCCGGTCCAGCTGGTGAATATGGGAATCTTGAGGCAATGTTACAACTGCCTCATGTACACAGACAACCCTCTCCTCCTCCCAACAAATTCCAACACATGTGAGAGATGCAACCATATAGCCAAACTGGAGGCTAAGCTCTCTCAACTCAGTACTAGGCGTAACCAGTCAGGAGGAGAAACCACACTCACTACAATTCCAGTCTCACATAGACCTACCACGACAACAAACCAAACACATAAACACACAAAAACATACTCAGAGGCTCTAAATAAAAATCTGCCTAAGCAGCAGAGACCTCAAAGCAGACACCCAAGCAGCTGCTACCCCAAAACAAAACACGTGCAACACATAGCTCACAAAGCCAGTGTGCGAACAGTCACACCCCTTAAGGCTAAACAACACACCTGATACACTTGTAATAGGTGAGTCTATCGTCAGGCACACTGGCGTCCCGCTCACCAGGCTGTACAAGGAGAAGGTCACGCTGAGCTGCCTGTCGGGCTAGGATCCATAACACAAGCACTCAGGTCACTCCAAGGCAGGAACAAATAGGACTCAGTCATTGACCATGCTGGTGTGAAAGACCTGAGACGTGCCTCACTGGACTACATGTAAAGAGATATAGAGAAGCTCACTGAGCATGTAGCCCAGGCCGGTATGACCCTGACGGTAGCATCTTACCCTCACCAAGAATGATGCCACAATATGAAGACAAGATGATTAATTTCAACAATTGGCTTAAGTGTTGGTGTCATTCAAAGGGGATCAATGCCTGTCAGCCTGGGATGACATGCTCGACAAACCACGATGCTTCTCTAGGGGCGCTTGCACCTGTCACCCTGGGCTTTCGGATATTGTCAAAGGCTCTTGCTACCCCATAGTGCCTTTTTAGGTAAGGCTCAAAGACAAACCCACCTCCATAGGTATCACAAGGGATAAGAAACTAAGAGTAATGCTACTCAGCCAGAAGTCTAAACCTCAAGATGCAGCACTCAAAACTCTCCTTAGCATGGAGAACATCGATATCTGTGCAGTAACAGAAACCTGGTTCAAGGCTCCCGAGAGCACCCCAGCACTACCAGGTTATACCTCATACCATGCTTTTCGGCCCCAAAACTTGGACCGAACCACAAAAGGAGGAGTATCAATATTAAGTCAAAGATACCCACACCTCCAGGTTGGTGGCACAGCACGAAGCATCAGAGACTATCCATGTGCAACTAACTGTGGGTAAAACTGCCTTCCAGTTTATAGCCTGCTACAGACCACCCTCCCAAACACAGGAACCCCACTTGGCCTTCCTGAGAATACTAGAAAATATGAAGGTCTCTCCAAACACCATTATATTTGCGACTTCAACTACCCAAACATAGACTGGGAGCATTACTCTAGCTCCAACACCTAGCCCAACAGTTCCTAGAATTTATAAACTCAAATGCTATGGAACAACTTGTTACCACTCCCACAAGAGGGAAAACATACTGGACTTGATCATCACCAACATGGGGACACTATGCTCCAGACCAGAAGTGTATCCCTCACTGGTAAGATCAGACCATAAACTAATCTCACTGGATATTCACATCCGACCCCACCCCTGCCCAGAAAACCACAGTGAAAACTTCTCTAAAGCAAATTTCACACGCCTCAAAACTGAGGCAAAATCCTTCAAAGCCCCGGGCCTGTGGAAAATATGGCCCAGACCGCAGAATCCTTTATAAAGCATTCTGTGAACACCTTCAGGAATGCATGGATCATGCAATCCCAAATAAAACCAAGACCCAATCCTCCAAAGACAGGCGTCCTGTCTGGTGGACCTCAACCATAAACAAACTATACAATAGAAGGAGGAAGCTACTACATGATAGAGCAAAAATCCCAAAAGGGAAGACATCTCTGATCAGTATTAGCAAAAAACTCTGAGCACTCAAAAAATCGTCTAAGGCCAGCTCGAGACAAAATTGCACAGGACACTAAGGATAATCACAAGGCTTTCTTTAGTTATGTTAGGAACCTGGGTGGGAATTCCCAGATATGCTCAGAATTAGTCCAAAATGACAAAAAATACACCGAGCCCACAGACATTGCCAACATCCTAGCTGACAGGTTCAGTGCAAACTTCTCCCCTCTCCCCACCAAAGGGCAAATATCTATCCCAACAGAGTGCTGCCCCTGACATCTCAGATGCTCAGGTAGAGCCACCCTCTCCAAAGCAAAACACAGCATCAATGGGACCAGATGGTGTCCGGATCTGCATCCTACATGAACTCCAAGAAGAGCTAAACCCAAACATAAAACTACTGTTCAATCTTAGCCTTACTACAGGATATGTACCCAAAGAGTGGCGTGCAGCAACAGTGGTCCCTCTCCAGAAAGGTGGTGCCTCAGCATTATCCTGGAAACTATCACCCCATAAGCCTGACTAGCTTGGTCTGCAAAGCTATGGAAAGGATCATCATGGACCTCATAAATAAAGATATTGGGGACCTACAGACACTGGATCCTACCCAGTTTGGCTTTGTTAAGGGCAGATCCTGCCTCTTAAACCTGGTCGATTTCTTTGAAACAGTCACCAAGGCCATTGTGAGGGAAGGTGGTCCACACAGCCTACCTGGACTACTTAAAAGCCTTGTTACAATACCCACTGGCATTATAGATAAGCTCACCAGCTTAAATATAAACCCCTATGTCACTAGATGGGCTGCAAACTGGCTCAAGGACAGAACCCACATGGTTAGAATGGCTGTACACTGAAGAAGGCTAGGTTCAAAACCCAGGCCGAAACCGGTTTGTGTTAGGATGCTACTATGCTGTTTTAGTAGTTTTTAATAAACTACTTTTTGTTTCATCACAGTCTACTTGCTGCTGGCTTATTTCCTTGTTGTTGATTTACGTGAAGGCGGGCAGCTCGAGGGACACTTTTGAACGCTAGAATTGCTGGAGCCATGTCAGACTCCAAACCAGTTACAAGTGGCGTCCCACAAGGCTCAGTCCTGGTACCTCTCTTGTTCGGTATATATTTCTCGGCGGTACAGGCCAACACAGAAGGACTGTGGCTGCCCAAGTTCGCAGATGACTGCAAACTGAAGCCATAATCAACTCTCCAGCCGACACAAGCATCCTCCAAAAGGGCCTCATAGAAACAGACAACTGGTGCCAGAGCCATGGCCTCAAGCTAAATGCCAAAAAGTGTATAGTCATCCCTTTGGCAAAACAAAGTGCCCACAAATTACCACATAGGTGGTAATCCATTAAGTACAGAAGAAGTCATTAGGGACCTGGGGACCCAAGTTGATAGCAATCTCTCATTTGACAACCACATGGCCAAAGTGGTTAGAAAAACATTTTATATAGCCCACCTAATCATGAAGGGATTCACATCTAGATCAAGGGAGGTCATCGTACCTCTTTACTCATCCCTCACCAGGCCCATAATTGAGTACAATGCCCCTTTTGGGATGTACCTTACCAGACACCTGCAGCAACTGGAAAGACCCCAAAAGTACCTCACCAAGAGGATCAAAGGGCTCAAACAGATGCCATATGCTGCCCGGTTAAAGAAACTCCAGCTCTACTCAGTGGCATACCACCTGCTCAGAGGCGATCTGTGCCTGGCGATAAAGCCTTGTCCAACCGGAATTAATGGACATGCTGCACCTCAGAAAATCCAAATCCCATGAGCTATGCGCTCGAGACTTGAACCCAGCACTGAAATAAATAGGACATGCTGGAGGGACAGATTCATAACCCAGAGGCTCCCTTCACTCTGGAATAAAATCCCAGTCCAGGTTAGGCAGAGTCCCACATTGACTCTCTTCAAGAGGAATCTTGATGAGTGAATGGGAGATCGTAGGTTTACCCCGGCTATCACTTCTGTGTCACTGTTAGACAGAGGCACAGTATACTAACCTCAAAAAAAGGCATAGCAAAATTAATTTAAAATGGGTGGCGAAAGCCAAACACACTCTGGCTAGGCTTATAAATGCCCTAGGGAAGATAGCCTAGTATGAACCTATGAACCTATGAATAAGGAGGTCACTTGGATGTTAAATAACCATCTCACTGTAAACAACAACAAGACTAAACTTCTATTATTCACCCCCAAAAAACTACCCTTTAACAAGAATTAATTCTCTGTCCACACCCAGAACATTACTATCATAGATGTTGTCTCTAGCACCAAACTCTTGGGTGACATCATTGATGATACCCTAACATTTGACCTCCGCATCCATCGCAGCATTAAAATAACACACCAGGAAGTGGGCACTCTGTATAGACATAACAGTTTCCTCAACCCCACTGCAAAAAAGCTCTAGCCTCATCCTTTTCTACTACCATCCCTATTATATGAATCCCATATCCTCACCAACATCCAGTCCTCCCTGAAAACCCAACTTGACTCCTGTTACAATAAGGTCACCAAATCTGTTATGAATGCAAAATTCTCAGTACATCACTGTTCATCTTTACAGGAACTAAATTAGCTTGAACTACCACATTATCTCACCTACCTACCTACAGCTAACTACTGCACATAAAATTATATATAAACCACTAACTTGCCCTTCTCTTTCCTCCTTGCTGTCTTTGTATCACCCAAACAGACCTCTCAGATCTGAAAACGAAACACTGCTCAAAGTAGACAAACCCAGTCTCCCAGCTGGTCAAATGCTCTATTCTTTTACTGTGTCTAAAGTTTGGAACACTCTCCCATCTTCAGTCACCTCCATCCTTAATCCTGCTCTCTTTAAGAAGTCTCTTAGACAACATCTCTCATCAGATTGGCTATGCTCATGCCACAATAACTCTCACTAAACACTGCTCTACATACATTACCCTACTTCTCTGTGGATTGCTGATGTGTCAACTAACTCTCTCTAAACCCAAACCCCACTTGCCATACCAATTTCTTCACTCCAGGCTATCTTTTACTTTCTTCTGTCTACCTCTCACCTCCATTACTAACCACCAGAGCCATCACTTGTCCTGACAACTTCCTCTGCTCAAACCTCAAATCTCTAACAGGTAATAACTAAAAACTGTCATCATGTGTATATATCCTCAGTAATCTTTAATCTCTTAAGCTGAATTTCTCTTGCATAAAGTCCTTTAACAATGCTAATTACTTGCATAATGTAAGTGGGTAGTATGTATATAAATAATTTGAATCTTTTGCTCATACCATGTCCAAGGCTGTTACTGTATAATACCTGTTAGCTCTGGTATGTATTTGTAATTTACACCTGACTTGTTAAGTGCATGTCCAAGCTTGTTATTGTATACTATTTGCTTACTCTGGTATGTATTAATATTTGTAAATACTTCTTAATTGTATGTGGAGCTTTTTACCCCGGGCCTCAACTGAAAATCCATCTAGGCCCAGTGGGCCTTTCCAGTAAACAAATGCAATAAAAAATAAAAATAAGGAGGTCAGTTTTATTCCCAACTTTACTTCTAAATCTACTCTCAAGTTCTGTAGTATCACACTGCATCTCTTGAAAAACAAGCTCATTGAAAATTTTATAGCAGCCTTCTCCATGTGCCTTTTATTCAGAGATCATCAATGGATATGGACACTCAGCACCCTCATCTGCTGAATCACCCCTCTCTCCAATCTTCTACTAAGAGCCATTTATCAGTATAATAGCATATTATCCTAGTGTATTGCTTCTTTCTAGCACTGAACACTTGAACTTCTTTCTGCTAACCTACCGATGTTATCTATGGTAGGGTCAAAGAAATGTTCTATATGCAATTCTTCCATCATGACCAAACACTCCATATGCAGAGATTTCAGTACATTCCTTTATCCCTGGTTAATAAAAAGAGAACTAGCCATTTGACCTTTCCCAGATATGAGCACATTCTCTTTTTCACAAAATTCTTGCTCTGTAATCAGACAAACATTAGTGCATTCTTCTCATGAGAGATCACATATCCAGAGAATGTCAAGACAGTTTCTTTCTACTAGACAATTAAATCCCCAGGAACTGAAATGTGTTGTCTTGCAAACAAGTCAATGATGTGTTTTTATTGTTTTTGCTTTAATCCTTTTCATTTCATACATAAATGTTAGTTTTCATTTGAAAATCAGCATATGCATCTTTTTTCTTTCTAACTTCTTAATATATATATTTCAACATGTATCATAAAGCATGTAATTGATACAATTAGTCAAATACAATCTTTGCAATCTTGATTAGACATTTTAATAACAGCATCTAAAATGAACACAAAAAGTCCCACAGATGTAAACCACGATCCACGCCGTATTTTAATGCCAGAAAACAAGTTTATTGTTGAAAATAAACCACTAGACAATGTAGTTGAGCGCTTTCATGTATACCAATACACTTCATCAGAACGAATTAAAAACACTTGAACACCTGTTTAAATAGTTGAAAAACCGCCAAAATTAATCAATTAATAATACTCCCTTCCCTTTTAAAGCAACAGTATTATAATTATCTAAAAAGGTCATTGTATGTGTAACCCTATAACTATCAACATCAGTACATTCAAACATGAAAAAAAGTAAAAAGTAAATAAAATCAAGATTTAAAATGCTGTATGTCGCTATATATACAAGTTGTTAATATATTACATCAAATTTGATCAATAGTGACAACTAATAAAACATCTGCATGGTTTCATATGGTATGAAACTTACCACTGATATAGAAAACATATAAATAGTCCTCATAAAGACAATTCTCAACAATAAAATTAATATGTACATAAATAAATAGACTGCATACAAACAAATACTTCCTTATACACCTGTCAACCACTGAAAATACTAAGTTATATAAAATCCCTAACATGCTATATATGTTATAAGAATATTTTTTATAAAGTGGCTTGGTAGGAATCATCTTGCCATTTAATTACCCACAATACCTCCTCTAGGATTAACAAATGGCAAACTTAAATTTCTCACAACTGTTACTGTTAACAGTGTGTTGAAATAAAGCGTTGTTTTCATCTTTTTATATATGGTCATATATCCTGTTTTAAGATGCCTGTCAGTTTTCCCTGTTTGGACTGACAGTTCCCATTGGCAAACCAAATTTTATTCCTATTCACATTTGCAAGTGTAATACAATCTTCCTCAAAAATAAGCTAAATGCCAAAAGTGTATAGTCATCCCAGTGCTCACAAATTACCACATAGGTGGTAATCCATTAAGTACAGAAGAAGTCATTAGGGACCTGGGACCCAAGTTGATAGCAATCTCTCATTTGACAACCACATGGCCAAAGTGGTTAGAAAAACATTTTATATAGCCCACCTAATCATGAAGGGATTCACATCTAGATCAGAGGTCATCGACTCATCCCTCACTCAGGCCCATAATTGAGTACAATGCCCTTTTGGGATGTAACCAGACACCTGCAGCAACTGGAAAGACCCCAAATCAAAGGGCTCAACTCCAGCTCTACTCAGTGGCATACCACCTGCTCAGAGGCGATCTGTGCCTGACGATCTCAGAAAATCCAAATCCCATCGAGCTATGCTCGAGAGACTTGAACCCCAGCACTGAAATAAATAGGACATGCTGGAGGGACAGATTCATAACAATAAAATCCCAGTCCAGGTTAGGCAGAGTCCTTTGACTCTCTTCAAGAGGAATCTTGATGAGTGAATGGGCTATCACTTCTGTGTCACTGTTAGACAGAGGCACAGTAAACTCAAAAAAGGCAAAATTAATTTAAAATGGGTGGGCCAAACACACCTGGCTAGCTTATAAATGCCCGATAGCCTAGTATGAACCTATGAACCTATGAATAAGGAGGTCACTTGGATGTTAAATAACCATCTCACTGTAAACAACAACAAGACTAAACTTCTATTATTCACCCCCAAAAAACTACCCTTTAACAAGAATTAATTCTCTGTCCACACCCAGAACAATACTATCATAGATGTTGTCTCTAGCACCAAACTCTTGGGTGACATCATTGATGATACCCTAACATTTGACCTCCGCATCCATAGCAACATTAAAATAACACACCAGGAAGTGGGCACTCTGTATAGACATAACAGTTTCCTCAACCCCACTGCAAAAAAGCTCTAGCCTCATCCTTTTCTACTACCATACCTATTATATGAAGCCCATATCCTCACCAACATCCAGTCCTCCCTGAAAACCCAACTTGACTCCTGTTACAATAAGGTCACCAAATCTGTTATGAATGCAAAATTCTCAGTACATCACTGTTCATCTTTACAGAAACTAAATTAACTTGAACTACCACATTATCTCACCTACCTACCTACAGCTAACTACTGCACATAAAATTGTATATAAACCACTAACTTGCCCTTCTCTTTCCTCCATGCTGTCTTTGTATCACCCAAACAGACCTCTCAGATCTGAAAACGAAACACTGCTCAAAGTAGACAAACCCAGTCTCCCAGCTGGTCAAATGCTCTATTCTTTTACTGTGTCTAAAGTTTGGAACACTCTCCCATCTTCAGTCACCTCCATCTGTAATCCTGCTCTCTTTAAGAAGTCTCTTAGACAACATCTCTCATCAGACTGGCTATGCTCATGCCACAATAACTCTCACTAAACACTGCTCTACCTACATTACCCTACTTCTCTGTGGATTGCTGATGTGTCAACTAACTCTCTCTAAACCCAAACCCCACTTGCCATACCAATTTCACTCCAGGCTATCTTTTACTTTCTTCTGTCTACCTCTCACCTCCATTACTAACCACCAGAGCCATCACTTGTCTTGACAACTTCCTCTACTCAAACCTCAAATCTCTAACAGGTAATAACTAAAAACTGTCATCATGTGTATATATCCTCAGTAATCTTTAATCTCTTAAGCTGAATTTCTCTTGCATAAAGTCCTTTAACAATGCTAATTACTTGCATAATGTAAGTGGGTAGTATGTATATAAATAATCTGAATCTTTTGCTCATACCATGTCCAAGGCTGTTACTGTATAATACCTGTTAGCTCTGGTATGTATTTGTAATTTACACCTGACTTGTTAAGTGCATGTCCAAGCTTGTTATTGTATACTATTTGCTTACTCTGGTATGTATTAGTACTTGTAAATACTTCTTAATTGTATGTGGAGCTTTTTACCCCGGGCCTCAACTGAAAATGGGCTCATCTAGGCCCAGTGGGCCTTTCCAGTAAACAAATGCAATAAAAAATAAAAATAAGGAGGTCAGTTTTATTCCCAACTTTACTTCTAAATCTACTCTCAAGTTCTGTAGTATCACACTGCGTCTCTTGAAAAACGAGCTCATTGAACATTTTATAGCAGCCTTCTCCATGTGCCTTTTATTCAGAGATCATCCAGTAAATGGATATCAAGGACACTCAGCACCCTCATCTGCTGAATCACCTCTCTCTCCAATCTTCTACTAAGAGCCATTTATCAGTATAATAGCATATTATCCTAGTGTATTGCTTCTTTCTAGCACTGAACACTTGAACTTCTTTCTGCTAACCTACCGATGTTATCTATGGTAGGGTCAAAGAAATAGTCTATATGCAGTTCTTCCATCATGACCAAACACACCATATGCAGAGATTTCAGTACATTCCTTTATCCCTGGTTAATAAAAAGAGAACTAGCCATTTGACCTTTCCCAGATATGAGCACATTCTCTTTATCACAAAATTCTTGCTCTGTAATCAGACAAACATTAGTGCATTCTTCTACATGAGGATCACATTCAGGAGAATGTCACATAGTTTCTCTTCTACTAGACAATTAAATCCCCAGGAACTGAAATGTGTTGTCTTGCAAACAAGTCAATGATGTGTTTTTATTGTTTTTGCTTTAATCCTTTTCATTTTTCACCATAAATGTTAGTTTTCATTTGAAAATCAGCATATGCATCTCTTTTTTTCTTTCTTGGCACTTCTAAACTTCTTAATATATATATTTCAACATGTAATTGATACAATTAGTCAAATACAATCTTTGCAATCTTGATTAGACATTTTAATAACAGCATCTAAAATGAACACAAAAAGTCCCACAGATGTAAACCACGATCCACGCCATATTTTAATGCCAGAAAACAAGTTTATTGTTGAAAATAAACCACTAGACAATGTAGTTGAGCGCTTTCATGTATACCAATACACTTCATCAGAACGAATTAAAAACACTTGAACACCTGTTTAAATAGTTGAAAAACCGCCAAACTTAATCAATTAATAATACTCCCTTCCCTTTTAAAGCAACAGTATTATAATTATCTAAAAAGGTCATTGTGCTGTGTAACCCTAGGTTCATCAACACTAGGGTACATTCAAACATGAAAAAAGTAAATAAAAATCAAGATTTAAAAATGCTGTATGTCGCTATATATATTACAAGTTGTTAATATAATACATCAAATTTGATCAATAGTGACAACTAATAAAACATCTGTACATGGTTTCATATGGTATGAAATCTATACTATGTATATACATTCAAAAAATATATGTTACCACTGATATAGGAAACATGTAAATAGTCCTCATAAAAAGACAATTCTCAACAATAAAATTAATATGTGTTACATAAATAAATAGACTGCATACATACTGTACTTCCTTATACAGTTGTCAACCACCTGAAATAATAAGTTGTATAAAATCCCTAACATGCTGTGTGTATTGTATAGGAATATATATTTTTTAAAATTCCTTATAAGTGGCTTGGTAGGAATCATCTCATTGAGACCTGGAAAACAGGCTGCATTTAATTTAAGTTGCCATTTAATTTCCTTCTCACCCACAATACTTTTTATATCACCTCCTCTAGGATTAACCTTCACAATTTCCAAAATGGCAAACTTGAATTTCTCACAAGTGTTACTGCTCACAATATGTTGAAATAAAGCGTTGTTTTCATCTTTTTTTCTCATACAATATATATGGTCATATATCCTGTTTTTAAGATGCCTGTCAGTTTTCCCGACATAAAAATAGGAACATGAACAGCACATTGCTAAGTATACCAAGTGTTTGGACTGACAGTTCCCATTGGCAAACCAAATTTTATTCCTATTCACATTTGCAAGTGTAATACAATCTTCCTCAAAAATAAAAGCACATTGGGAACAACGACCACATTTCTTGGTCCCCCTACACTTGTTTTTGATGTGCAAAAATTGCCTACTGGACTTCAATTCAATAAGCCTTTTGATATTGAACCCCGTTTTGTACACAAATGTGGGTTTGTCACAAATATGTTCTTTGATGCACGCATCACTAGTGATAATGTTCCAATTTGTAGTGATAATGTCTTTAACTTTGCCAACATGTTTGCCGTATTTCAGGATAAACGACTTAGAAAATTGACCTTCCCTTTTGTTTTTATCTATTGTGTCCTTCGTATTGTCATATTCTTTGGACATGTTACTCATACCAAGTGAAATTAATCCTTTCCCTAATAGTGGTGGATACTTCTTCCCCCATTCTTGTGCTACATACTGTGTCACATCCTTTATCAAATGTATTGGGTACCCTTTTTCCTTAAACATTCTCCCAATGAAATCCATTTCAAACTCCATTTCCTTTTTCACTGATGTCATTCTGGCAGCTCGAATACACTGCCCCTTTAGTATACTGTGTTTCTGAGAATAGGGATGACTACTACTGAAATCGAGATACCCGTTGCTAAATGTGTCTTTTCTATAAATCTTGGATTGAAAGGATGTGCCATCACTATATAAGAAAACATCAAGATAATTATTTAAGAGTATTTTTTCATGACCACTTGGGTAAAGCTTTGATTAGTAACAAACTCAAGAAGAAAAGTTTGTTTACACCACCTATACACAAAACTTTAGCATCCTTTGAGAATGTGGTTACTAAACAATTATATGCCCTATTCAATCAAACGAGAAATCGTCCACCTATAGACAATCAGGATAAAGCAGTGGGGAAAATTTTGGATACCCTATGTGAAAATAATATCAGGATTATGTCAGCTGACAAGGGGGGTGGTATTGTTTTGTTTGATCAAAATGCCTACACAGCTAAGATATTTGATATATTAAACAATTCCACCCAATATGAGGTTTCCAGCCTCAATCAGATAAACATAGCTCACCACAGAATTGATCTTTTCTTGGAAGAATTCTTATTGGACGACAGAATTGATGAGGACTTATACAAGTTTTTGAAGGTTGATTTTCCTGAATTAGCCACCATATTTGGAATTCTGAAGGTCCATAAAGATGTGACAAACCCGCCTTTTAGACCCATCATTGCCGGTAGTCATAGCAAAACCTTCCAATTTGGAAGAGTTGTTGACTGTTGGCTTAAGCATGTTGTGGAAGGGACAAAACACATAATCAAAGATTCCTGGGAATTTTGGGTATTTTCTCTAAGGAATTGTGGAGCTCTGACATGATTTTTGTCACAGTTGATATTAAAGATCTTTTTTCCTGTATTCCCAAGGAAGATGGGTTACGTAGATTTACAACTTGCTTGAGAAAACACAGTGGATTCAGTTGGGAAAAGATTCAGCTCACAACAGAATTCACTGAAATAATTCTTGAGAACAACTACATCTACTATGAAGGCGAGTACTACCGGCAAATTTCGGGTGTGGCTATGGGGGCAGCTTGTGCCCCCATTTATGCCAATCTTGTGCTCTTGGACTGGGAAGAAGAGTTTGTCTTAAACACTGATTGGATGGAATACATTTCTTGTTATGTTCGTTATCTGGATGATTTATTCATATTGTGGAAGGGTGACATTATAGAACTTTCAAATTTTATTGATTATATCAATCAGACTACAACCTATTTAGAATTTGTACATCAATACAACAGGGTTGATATTAATTATCTTGACGTTTTCTTATATAGTGATGGCACATCCTTTCAATCCAAGATTTATAGAAAAGACACATTTAGCAACGGGTATCTCGATTTCAGTAGTAGTCATCCCTATTCTCAGAAACACAGTATACTAAAGGGGCAGTGTATTCGAGCTGCCAGAATGACATCAGTGAAAAAGGAAATGGAGTTTGAAATGGATTTCATTGGGAGAATGTTTAAGGAAAAAGGGTACCCAATACATTTGATAAAGGATGTGACACAGTATGTAGCACAAGAAAGGGGGAAGAAGTATCCACCACTATTAGGGAAAGGATTAATTTCGCTTGGTATGAGTAACATGTCCAAATAATATGACAATACGAAGGACACAATAGATAAAAACAAAAGGGAAGGTCAATTTTCTAAGTCGTTTATCCTGAAATACAGCAAACATGTTGGCAAAGTTAAAGACATTATCACTACAAATTGGAACATTATCACTAGTGATGAGTGCATCAAAGAACATATTTGTGACAAACCCACATTTGTGTACAAAACGGGGTTCAATATCAAAAGGTTTATTGAATTGAAGTCCAGTAGGCAATTTTTGCACATCAAAAACAAGTGTAGGGGGACCAAGAAATGTGATCGTTGTTCCCAATGTGCTTTTATTTTTGAGGAAGATTGTATTACACTTGCAAATGTGAATAGGAATAAAATTTGGTTTGCCAATGGGAACTGTCAGTCCAAACACTTGGTATACTTAGCAATGTGCTGTTCATGTTCCTGTTTTTATGTCGGGAAAACCGACAGGCATCTTAAAAACAGGATATATGACCATATATATTGTATGAGAAAAAAAGATGAAAACAACGCTTTATTTCGACATATTGTGAGCAGTAACACTTGTGAGAAATTCAAGTTTGCCATTTTGGAAATTGTGAAGGTTAATCCTAGAGGAGGTGATATAAAAAGTATTGTGGGTGAGAAGGAAATTAAATGGCAACTTAAATTAAATGCAGCCTGTTTTCCAGGTCTCAATGAGATGATTCCTACCAAGCCACTTATAAGGAATTTTTAAAAAAATTATATTCCTATACAATACGCACAGCACGTTAGGGATTTTATACAACTTATTATATCAGGTGGTTGACAACTGTATAAGGAAGTACAGTATGTATGCAGTCTATTTATTTATGTAACACATATTAATTTTATTGTTGAGAATTGTCTTTTTATGAGGACTATTTACATGTTTCCTATATCAGTGGTAACATATATTTTTTGAATGTATATACATAGTACAGGTTTCATACCATATGAAACCATGTACAGATGTTTTATTAGTTGTCACTATTGATCAAATTTGATGTATTATATTAACAACTTGTAATATATATAGCGACATACAGCATTTTTAAATCTTGATTTTTATTTACTTTTTTACTTTTTTCATGTTTGAATGTACCCTAGTGTTGATGAACCTAGGGTTACACAGCACAATGACCTTTTTAGATAATTATAATACTGTTGCTTTAAAAGGGAAGGGAGTATTATTAATTGATTAATTTTGGCGGTTTTTCAACTATTTAAACAGGTGTTCAAGTGTTTTTAATTCGTTCTGATGAAGTGTATTGGTATACATGAAAGCGCTCAACTACATTGTCTAGTGGTTTATTTTCAACAATAAACTTGTTTTCTGGCATTAAAATACGGCGTGGATCGTGGTTTACATCTGTGGGACTTTTTGTGTTGGTTACGAGTTGCTTGTTGTACCCTCAGATACAATTTGGTTATTAGCATCTAAAATGAAGACAAGCTCATTGGTCTCAGACAATATCTACTTCTTTCAGATGCCTTTATGAAGTTATCAAAACTCTCATATTGGAACAGTTTTTTACATTCACCAGTGGTTCAAAATTAGTTAGATGTTCATTGTCATGTTCATGTCTCTCTCTCAATCTGTGTCTTTCTTTCATTTTCTCTGTCTGTCTCTCTCTCTCATGGTGCCACCAGGAAGTTTCTGACAGTATCATCTACTTCATTTTAGTTAATGCAGTCATTGGTTACCTCCATCTCCATAAACAACTCCTCCCTGCTCTTATCAGACTCAATTGTTTTACACACTGTAAAGCTTTATCAGCTGTGTGACATCCAATTAATATCCCACTGGGCTGCCAACAATTAATGTGACATCCACATAATATCCCACTGGACTGCCAACAATTAATGTGACATCCCTTACTATCCTGGGTCAGAGTGGCCTGGGAAGTTATCAAGGCAAGTATAAGCACTCTCAAATCACTAAAGAAAAGTAGTGATTGTCTACCCACAATGTAAGGTAATAAAAAATATTTAATACTGAGAAAAAAATATTAAAAATATAAAACAGTAATTCTCAATAAACAAACAGAACTCAATCACCAGGAAAATTAAATTAATACTGTAGGATAGAGATCCAGCATTCAGAAAAAAACTCAAATAATCTAGCTGATTAGTTATAGTTTCCTAACTAACTAAAGAACACTGTCGCTGATCTAACCTATTACAACAGAGCAAAGGCAGGCTTACAGTTCTTGGTGAGTCCTTTTTGGGTAACCACTACACAGTACATCTGTGATCGACTGACAACTGACTTCAGCAGGCTCTTTTATAGACTAGCCTGTCAGTTGTTCAAGTTCTAATTTTCATTTCATATTTTTAAATTCAACTAACAGCTGTTTTCTAAAAGTTCCTTCTTGTGTTTCATTTTCTGACAGTAACACATAGCAACTGTCAACATTCTGATGACATCATCTGCTGATCAGCTGAATCTAAGACATTTTTAATTTAGAATCTCTTTTCAGAAACATGCATAGTTAGAAATGTAAAATGGACATTGTTCAAGTCTATAAAACATTCTGTTCAAATGGATCATAAATCAACATGTAAGAACTTCTTTACAATATCATAACTAGTTATGCTGGCATACAGTACACAGGTCAGTCTGAAATTATGTACAAAAACTCAGTCAGACATGCTAGCACAAGTAACAGTGTCTAAATTGTTCACAAGCTGCATCACAGAAATTCCTTCAAAGCACCATAACCTCTAGAACATCTAGAAAGACATATGAATATTATTTATGGGTTAACTTACAAAATATGTTGGAAAATATAATCATTTTGCATAAAGGTAACTGACTTTCCCTGTTATTCATGAGAACAAGTTACAAAAGGAAGGTTATAGTGTATGGTAATGTATAAATACTGGATGTCTATGTACATACTTTAGTTTGTTTGCTTTGTTATTCGTATATTCACATTTAAATGCTTTAAATATATGTTATCAATTTGTAAATCTATAATGTAAATTATCTTATATATGTCTATGCGATTGTTTTCATTATAATCAAAATCAATAAAACTGTTTAAAAAAAAAAAAAAGAAATTCCTTCAAAGCCAGTGGAATTCATACTGATCAGAAGATGCCACTGTGAATTTTGCTTAGGATTCTGTACCATATAAAATCACTGATCACACCAGTATGGCCTGCATGAATATATCCATCATGCAAAAAAAAAAAAACACTATATATATATATATATATATATATATATATATATATGTGGGTCTACTGTATAAGTTCGAAAATACACTTCTTCGAACTCACACAGTAGACCCTGGGTTAAGTGAAAGTGCACTTAATTGAAAGTGCACTTTTGCAAAACCCGCTTCAGTGAATGGGCTACTACTGACTTTAGTGCAGTAGTTACAGACCTTAGGGTTAGGGACCGCACCGCAGTGGAGGACAGGCTATCCTCCACTGTGGTGCGGTAGTCACAGACCTTAGGGTTTGGGCGCGGGTCATGGTAAGGGGATAGCCCTACTAGCTATCCCCTTACCATGACCCGTGCTCTAACCCTAAGGTCCATAACTACTGCACCACAGTGGAGGACATAGCATGTTTTCCTGCCGTCCTCCACTGTGGTGTGATCCATTTGTAGAAGCTGAGTTCGCGAAAGTGCACTTTCGAATAAGTGCACTTTTGTGTAACTGAGCGGTCTACTGCTCTTTTTCAAATACGTGGTATTCGATGAAAAGCAGTAGACCCATATATATATATATATATATATATATATATATATATATATATATATATATACATATTCTGGGCATTCATTAACAGGCCTAGCATAAGCCATATGACTCATGCTAAAAAGGCCCTGGTCCCATAAAATGCCAGTTTATGATTCAGAAAGATGTTAGCCATTACGAGGTAAGACCTCACTATTGGCTAATCTGCATGTGTCTGAATTATATTTATGACTGCAATGTGTAGACCATTACTGATCTGCATGTTGCAGTATTAAACTGCTACTTGTGTAGGCAGTAGCTCCTTCCCAGTCACTGTTCAGCACAAACAAATACACAAAACATGAACACACACACATACACACACACACACACACACACACACACACACACACACACACACACACACACACACACACACACATACTCACACCACAGTCCCTGTACCTGCCCCTGCCCCTGATTTGTCTGCCCTCACAGGTCCCCCCCACTCCAAACCCTGTCCTGAAGTTGGTGCCATTAAGGCACTGGAGTTTTACATTTCCCTGATGTATAGTGTTTCACCCACCCCAATCCCTGTATTGCAGTTAGTGCCATTACAGTATTTGCTATTAAGAGTGGTATTAAGAGTAGTCATTAGTGTCTACTGAATCCCCCAATCCTGATCTCTGTAGTGATGTATTTGACATTACAGCAATTGCTATTAAGAGTAATCCCTCGTGTCTAGTGAATCACCCTACTCCTGATCACTTTACTACTGTTGGTGTTGTTATGGCACTTGCCATTATGAATAATCCCTGGCATCTAGTGAATCTCTCCATCACCCAGTCCCTGTAGTGATATTGGTGCCTTTAGGGCACTTGATATTAAGTTTAGTCCCCGGGTGTCTAGTGAATGCCTTAAACCCACAATTCCCATACTACTGTCTGTGCCATTACAGCACTTGCTATTGTGAGTAACTCCTGGTGTCAAGTGAATCCCCTCATCCCCATCCCAGTAGTGATGTTAGTACCATTAAGGCACATCTCTGATGTTTTCTCCCTTGTGTCTAGTAGCTGTCCCTCCGTCCCCATCCCACATCTGTGGCAGTTAGATGAACATAATCTTTTGGTTGTTTTTAGTACTGCAATATGATGGGAATGTCCCTGCTGATGTACATGGCCAAACAATGTCTTCAGTCCCTTGGCCATATAAATGCCTCCTAGTAGATGGGTCTGTGATGAGAACATGTGGCTAATTAGCATATGCCTCTCCCCTGGAATGGCTCATTAACATCATCATGGCTGTGGGGCCAGCCCTACATGGTACTGCAAGTATTCATGCTAAAGGACTATGAAGCACCATGTTAGGGCAATTGATAAATCAGAAAATGGTACCCTGACCCATGGGTCTAACCTGCCTTATATGTAATACGATGGAAAGAATTACGTATAAGGGAATTAATTAATAAGGACTTAGGGAACCTCCAAATATTGCACCCATCTCAGTTTGGATTCATCAAAGGCAGGTCATGGTTACTCAGGTAGTCTTTTATGAAAAGGTCACCAAACCAATGGGCAAAGGTATAGCTGTAAACACCCCTTTTACTGTCCCTTTGTAGCTCTTGTAATAAGAATCTGTAAGCATTGATATGCATTATGCTGCTACCTCTGCAGTCAGCCTAGGTGATATAGGCATTTTGGGACAATGTAGCAATTTTCTTGGGCTTATTAACAACAATGAAATTCTTAAACACAATGATATGGAACATGACAGGTGAAGTTAGACAGTGTCATTGGAGGTAAGGCTCTCCCATACATGGACTTATAATATCAAATAAATTGTCAAAACAGACCACCACACCCACTACATAGAGTATGTATCAGACACATACCCTCACATATACTGAGGCTTTTAAATGTAATCTTCCTAAACTCTAAAGGCCTACCAGACCTTGAACTTACAATAAGTATCCTCAACTACCTCAAAAACTCTTTACCAAAACACCACCCACCGTGACATATATAGCCACATCTCATGACATCTCAACTTCTATGCCCATTAATCCACCACACAACCCAATATTTTGGTCATAAGAGGCTCCACTGTGAAACACACAGATGTCCCACTCACAAAGCTGAGTAATGAGACAGTCACACTCAGTTGCATATCAGGAGCCAGGATATGGCAGATTGCACACATGCTCAGCTCATTGAACCACAAGTAGCAGTATGACTCAGTCATATTCCACGTGGCTGTAAACATCCTGAGATATACCTCCCTCAATTATATGAAAAGGGACATAATGGTGTTCCCTGACTATGTATTCCAGGCTGGTATGAGCCAAGCATTGAGCAGCATTCTATTTTCTCCAAGGATGATGCCACAATATAAACAAAAAATAATTGACTTTAATGATTGGCTTAATTTTTGATGTCATTCAAAGGGGGTACAATATTTTTAGCCTTGTAGGATATGGGTGACACACCAATCTGCTTTATCAGGGATGGTCTGCACCTTTCCCCTCTGCAATTTTGAATATTGGCTAAGACCTTGTCCACCCTCATAGTGAGTTATTAGGCATTGCTAACCTGATATACCTTCTGACATACCAAAACCAACCCAAGAATATCTATAGTGTTGGCCCACCATGAGAGCTTCCAGCTGAGAGACTCACCTTGCAGATGTCAGAGCAAGGAGTAAAACAGTCTTCCAAGTGTTACATACTGCTCAATGCTAAGAGTCTAAACAAGAAATTTCAGTCCCTGCAAGCTCTCCTCACCCTGGGGAATGTAGATATCTGTGCAGTTATTGAGACATGGTTAAAAACTATGGAGAACACCTCAGCAGTGCAGGGCTATAATGCCTTCCTCACATTTAGATAAGCTATTGCACAAGAGCGGACAAAAGGCAGAGATATCTCAATTGCATAAAAAAAAAATACTCAAGCCTGCTCAAGTAGTATGACATGCTTCAGTTTTTCCATGTTCAAATTGACATGGACAAAATCCCACATCATATTCTTGCAAGCTATTTGTCCTCCTCTGTGACCCTGGAAATCCATAACACATGCTTAAAAATAGTAGTGAACTGGAGATACTTCCAATTCAACCAAACACCATATTAATGGGTGGCTTTATCTACTCTACTGTAAACTGGGAATCATACATGATCTCAAACTTTCATACACTTGTAAAAAAAAATGTTCTATTTGCAGGTTTTCTTGCCTCCTTATATACTTACTGTACATCTTCATTAGACAAGTGCCTAAAAGGAATCAAAATAGAATTGTCAGTTACATTTGCTTTAAGTTGGGGTGTACCATTCACCCCTGATGCTGTTTGAGCAGATTGAGTCTGTGAGAAAGCTTGCGGTACTTGCCCTTGGCCAATTCCATTAATAGGGAGAACCAATTTTGCCTGGGCTAAAAGGAGATTACCACAGTGATATTTGGTAATTCTTTTTAAATATTTAGAAGTACCTTGGGAATCATTGTAAGGGGTGGAAATTCATACAGGAATACTCTTGAGTATCTGTCTTCCAATTCTGGATGCAAGGATGTCTTAAACAGAATTGTTTCAGTTGTCTGTTTGGAAAAGTGAACAAATATACTTGAAGTGTTTCCCAAATCTGGATCAAATCCTTGAAGACCTCTACATGGAGCTTCCACTTGTGCGAGTCTGTCCAGGATCTGTTTAGTCTGTCTGATGGAATATATGAGGCATGAAGAGTCAGAGAATGCTATAAAATCAACTCCCAGATCATCATTGCCAACTGACAAAGAGGATATGACATTATACCACCTTGCTTGTTCAGGTACTACATCATGGTAATGTTGTCTGTGATCATTAGAAGAGGACCTGGAGCCCATAAGCGGTGAAGAACTTTTAAGGCATGAATCACTGCCAGCATCTCTTTTATGTTCATGTGCTTTGGTGTGTCCTGAGGACCCAAAAACCTTGCACTAGAACACCCATGGACACTGTTCCTCATGCAAAATCTGAGTCCATCTGGATAAATTGGACTGGAAACTAAAGAGAGAATGTGAGTCCTGGGTTTAGAGGGAGTTGATGCCTTGAGGCTAGAATTTTGAGGAATTCTTTTGCTGAGGCCACATCTAGAGAAATCCAAGAAAATGCACTGATATTCAGAAATTTTTTTCTGGCAGGAAGGCCATCCTTTTTGCTGCAGCTGTCCAATACCCCAGGAAAACAATTTGTTGAGAGTATGTGAGGAAGGACTTTTCAATGTACAATTTGAAGCTCAGGTGGGAAAGGAGGGATGCAATCTTGTCTAAGGACTCCATGCAGCTAGCTACATAATCTGCACAAATCAGAAAGTCATCTACATAAGGAAAAATGTGGATGCCTAGGTTTTTTCAATAGGCAACCACTGGGGCCAGACACTTTGTAAACACTCAAGGTGCAGTATCTAGCCCAAAGGGTAATGCAGAACACTTTTAATGTACTAGACATAGCAAAATCTCAAAAAGTTCTTGAAATTGGGAGAAACAGAAATACGATGATAAGCATCCTTGAGATCTAGAGTCACCATGAAACAGTGGTCTGGAAGCGATGCTAACACCAACTGTAAAGTGGGCATTTTGAATTTTGGAAATTTTACAAAGGGCTTTAGAAAGAACAAATCTGGGATGGGTTTCTGGGAATGCTACTTATTTTGTACCAAAAAGATGCTGTATTAAAATCCTTTGCCTTTGTGCATCACAGGCACTGGTTCTATGATCCATGCTTTTACCATGTGATAGAGCACTGGAGGAAACAGTTGTCTGGTCTGGTGGGACTTCTATCCACTGCCAAGTGTATTCTCTCTGAATTATTTTCAGAACTTATTTGCCTGAGACTGTTTTCAGCCAAGCAACGTAGCTGAGAAAAAGCCTGAAGGATGGAGTAAGAGAAGGAAGGGGGTGTAAGTGTACTCTGTGACTTGGCATAGTCATTCATTTACAGGGGTCATGATTTCTTTTCAGAATGAAACCCCTCTTATTTGATTTTGAAGTGTTAACCTCCTGCCATTTTCTTTTGGATCCCAGACTTTTGTTTGGCTTGCATTTTTGTTTGTTCTGCCCATTGAAGGAAGGTGCCTTATTTGGGAGAACTTGAGTACATGAAACATCCTAGATACCCCATGCATTAACTTGCCTCTGTCATCCCACTGTTTGAGAATCTGTGTAACAGAGGGCCCAGACACCAATTCAGAATTTAAAGGTGCACTCAGAAATGTTAGCTTTTAAGTTATTAGACAGGTTCTGATTGTGGAACCAAGCATCCCGTCTTAATAGAACAGAAGAAGCAGCATTTCTTGACGTATCTGCACATTCAGGCATACCTCTCAAAGCATGTTTTGAAACCCGAGTAAAATCAGACATTTGCTTTGCAGGTAAGGATGTAACAAAATCATACAAACTGCATACTCACACTGAAAAATAAATGTCCACATACTTTAAAATTCTAAAGACTAGATTACTAAAGAGATATTCTATTGTCCTGAAGAGCTAACTATTTTCCCTCTTCATCAGGGGCATTGGATTAGATGAAACCAAATACTTTTTATTAGAGAAAGTAGATTGGTTAGAAGATCAAAGCCTTTGGAGCAGTGAAATGAGAAAAGAGACTTATCATAGTTTAATATTAGGCTATCTGCTCTTGTAGACCATTTCAAACTTAGCAACATTTCTCATCCCAAAGGTAAGAATCAAACCCTTTAGCTTGTGTCTGTGAGGTAAACACTTTTAAAATTTTTGCCATTACCCTAACCCCAGTCATATTTGAAAAAGCCTGATATTGTCTTTGAGTCTTTTTAGGAACTGCTGGAATTGGCACTGGTGTCTTGGAGACAGATTTATAAACATCTTCCAAGGTGGCTGGGGGGAGGGTAGCCACAGAACTGGACATCTTATTCTCTATACGGTCATATATCCTGCCTAGCTCTGGGGTAGTTCCCAACTACTCCCAAGCAAAAACATCACTAAAACTAGCATCCATCTCAGGAAAAGTGAACACTTTTTTGGACTTTCAGGTTCACTTTATAAAGAATCAGAGTGACTGGACTCAGTATCAGCATTGTTTTCATTAGATACCTCATAATTCTCTGAAACACGGAAAGGGTTCTAGCCAAACTAGCACTAGTATATGGAAACATAACCACCAGAATTCACTCTCTGAAGAACACTCTCTGCTAAGGAAACCACATCAGCCTTATACATAGCTAGAATCTGAGTACCAGATGTATGATAAAGCCTTTGTTTTTTTTTTTTCTTGTGAACTTCACTACTAGATAAAATATCTGAGGACAGAGTTTTATGTATGGTAAGTGGTCTCTTATTCTGGACAACATCTACACCTATAAGGTTGCCTGTGTGGAATTGCTCATGAAATCCCTGTATAATCATACATAGAAACAACTGTATAGACCCATAACAAGCACATGACTAACTCAAAAAACAAACTGCCCTCGTGGAATCCCAAAATCAGTAGGTTGTATAACAAAAGGAAGAAAATCATGGATAAAATTAGGAAGTGCAATGTACAGTAAGGTAAAACCTCCTGCATTAATCTAAATGAGACACTCATGAGGTAATCAAGTCTACCAAAGCCAAATCTGAAGTAGCATGATCCCCCCAGGCAAGGACAGTCATAAGGCATACTTCAGCTATGTCCACAACCACAAAGGCAAAATTCAAGGAACCACACTATTTGTAAATGGCTCCACCTATACTGAGCTGAAAGATATAGCAAATATACTGGCTGACAAATGTAACTCATATTTTACCCCCTCTCCCCACAGACACCTCTCAGAAAATACCCGCAACCATAACCACCTCCCCTGGCTATCATGAGGGAACAGGTCTTTAATGCACTCTCCAAGGCCAAGAACACTGCACTAATGGGCCCTGATAATATCCTAGGATGTTGCCTTAAGAACATAAAACATGACTTATCAGGACCACTAAAAGTGCAGTCTTCAGACAGGACTGCAACTGTCATCCCTCTGCACAAGGGTAGGCCATCTATGAACACAGGCACCTACAGACCCATAAATTTGATTTGTCTCATATGCAAAGCCATGGGAAGAGCACCCCAGCACTACCAGGTTATACCTCATACCATGCTTTTCGGCCCAAAAACTTGGACCAAACCACAAAAGGAGGGGGAGTATCAATATTCGTCAAAGATATCCACACCTCCAGGTTGGTGGCACAGCACGAAGCATCAGAGACTATCCATGTGCAACCAACAGTGGGTAAAATTGCCTACCAGTTTATAGCCTGCTACAGACCACCCTCCCAAACCCGGGAACCCCACTCGGCCTTCCTGAGAATACTGGAAAATATGAAGGTCTCTCCAAACACCATTATACTGGGCGACTTCAACTACTCAAACATAGACTGGGAGCATTACTGTAGCTCCAATACCCTAGCCCAAAGGTTCCTAGAATTTATAAATTCAAATGCTATGGAACAACTTGTTACCACTCCCACAAGAGGGGAAAACATACTGGACCTGATCATCACCAACATGGGGGCTCTATGCTCCAGACCAGAAGTGTATCCTTCACTGGTAAGATCAGACCATAAACTAATCTCACTGGATATTCACATCCCGACCCCACCCCCTGCCCAGAAAACCACAGTGAAAAACTTCTCTAAAGCAAATTTCACACTCCTCAAAACTGAGGTGGAATCCTTCAAAGCCCCTGGGCCTGTGGAAAATACGGCCCAGACAGCAGAATCCTTTATAAACACATTCTACGAACACCTTCAGGAATGCATGGATCATGCAATCCCAAATAAAACCAAGACCCAATCCTCCAAAGGTAGGCGTCCTGTCTGGTGGACCCCAGCCATAGACAAACTCTACAATAGAAGGAAGAAGCTACTACATGATAGAGCAAAATCCCAAAAAAGAAAGGCATCTCTGATCAGTATTAGCAAAAAACTACGGGCACTCATAAAATCGTCTAAGGCCAGCTTCGAGAGAAAAATTGCACAGGACACTAAGGATAATCACAAGGCTTTCTTTAGTTATGTTAGGAACCTGGGTGGGAATTCCCAGATATGCTCAGAATTAGTCCAAAATGACAAAAAATACATCAAACCCACAGACATTGCCAACATCGTAGCTGACAGGTTTAGTGCAGACTATTCCCCCCCTCCCCACCAAAAGGGCAAATACCTATCCTAGCAGAGTGCTGCCCCCCTGACATCTCAGATGCTCAGGTAAGAGCTGCCCTCTCCAAAGCAAAAAACACAGCATCAATGGGACCAGACAGTGTCCCGGGCTGTGTCCTACATGAAGACCAAGAAGAGCTAAACCCAAACATAAAACTACTGTTCAATCTCAGCCTTACTACAGGATATGTACCCAAAGAGTGGAGTACAGCAGCAGTGGTCCCTTTCCACAAAGGTGGTGCCTCAACGGATCCTGGAAACTATCCTATAAGCCTGACTAGCTTGGTCTGCAAAGCTATGGAAAGGATCATCATGGACCTCATAAATAAAGATATTGGGGACCTACAGACACTGGATCCTACCCAGTTCAGCTTTGTTAAGGGCAGATCCTGCCTCTTAAACCTGGTCAATTTCTTTGAAAATGTCACCAAGGCCATTGACGAGGGGAAGGTGGTCCACACAGCCTACCTGGACCTCGCAAAAGCCTTTGATACAATACCCCACTCGGGCATTATAGATAAGCTCACCAGCTTAAATATAAACCCCTATGTCACTAGATGGGTTGCAAACTGGCTCAAGGACAGAACCCACATGGTTAGAATTGCTGGAGCCATGTCAGACTCCAAACCAGTTACAAGTGGCATCCCACAAGACTCAGTCCTGGGACCTCTCTTGTTTGGTATATATTTCTCGGAGGTACAGGTCAACACAGAAGGACTGTGGCTGACCAAGTTCACAGATGATTGCAAACTAGGCACCAAAATTGACTTTCCAGCTGACACAAGCATCCTACAAAAGGGCCTCATAGAAACAGACAACTGGTGCCAGAGCCATGGCCTCAAGCTAAACACCAAAAAGTCTATAGTCATCCCCTTTGGCAAAAACAAAGTGCCCACAAATTACCACATAGGTGGTAATCCATTAAGTATGGAAGAAGCAATTAGGGACCGGGGACCCAAGTTGATAGCAATCTCTCATTTGAAAACCACGTGGCCAAAGTGATTAGAAAAACATTTTATATAGCCCACCTAATCATGAAGGGATTCATATCTAGATCAGGGGAGGTCATCATGCCTCTTTACTCATCCCTCATCAGGCCCATAATTGAGTACAATGCCCCTTTTGGGATGTACCTTACCAGACACCTGCAGCAACTGGAAAGACCCCAAAAGTACCTCACCAAGAGGATCAAAGGGCTCAAACAGATGCCATATGCTGCCCGATTAAAGAAACTCCAGCTCTACTCAGTGGCATACCACCTGCTCAGAGGCAATCTGTGCCTGATGTATAAAGCCATGTCCAACCATTAATGGACACGCTGCACCTCAGAAAATCCAAATCCCATCGAGCCACGCACTCGAGAGACTTGAACCTCAGCACTGAAATAAATAGGACATGCTGGAGGAACAGATTCATAACCCAGAGGCTCCCTTCACTCTGGAATAAAATCCCAGTCCAGGTTAGGCAGAGTCCCTCATTGACTCTCTTCAAGAGGAATCTTGATGAGTGGATGGGAGATCGTAGGTTTACCCTGGGTATCACTTCTGTGTCACTGTTAGACAGAGACACAGTATACTAACCTCAAAAAAGGGCATAGCAAAATTCATTTAAAATGGGTGGTGAAAGCCAAACACACTCTGGCTAGGCTTATAAATGCCCTAGGGCAGATAGCCTAGTATGAACCTATGAACCTATGAAATGATAAACAATGACATAGGGAGCCTTCAGACACTGATTCCATCAAAGTTTATTTTTTTCAAGGATGGGTCTGCCTACTTAAGCTAGTGGACTTCCAATGGACAAGGTTAAAACAGTGCACACTGCCTACCTTGCCCTGGACAAAGCATTTGATACAATTCTCCTCCTTAACATTGTAGACAAACTTATGAAATTAGGCATAAATCTCTATGTCACTGATTGGATAGTCAGCTGGCTCAAAGAGATGACCCAAGGAAGCTGCTCAGGTGGCATAGAGGGATAAAGTCCTGATTACTGCCCAGCCAACCAGGGTTTGATTAGCAGCATAAGCAACTGATAAAGTAGAAGGGAAGGGATGGGTGTGCCCATCCCAAATGGTTGGCCACTCTTTGATACTCTTCCTAAGGGGGGCATGGTCTAAAGAGGGGAGTTGTCCTCAGATGTAACAAAGAGTGTGTTGGATGTGGAAAGGGAAATGGTTGGGTCTTAAAAATTCCCCCACCTGGATGGAAGCAGAGATGAGCTAAGCACCCAGGACACCCTCTGGATCTATAACTGGCCCCAGCAAAAATGGAGTCCTGTGTGGGTTAGAGAGTAACTGGTGGACCCAGAGTGGACATTGGGTGCTGGGGGCCTGGTAAGTAACAATGCGATCCAAGTGGGCCAAAAACATAAATAAAAAATAAATAAAGGTATGACTCAAGGAGTTAGGATAGGTGAGTCTACCTCCACAAAAAGTGAGAGTCAATAGCAGAGTCCCTCAAGCTCAGTTCTGGGGCCATTCCTTTATGGCATCAACTTCTCTGAATTCCAGGCCAATATCAAGTGCCTCTGGCTGACCAAGTTTTATATGATTGCAGGCAAAGCGCAAGATATTTACACCTCCATGTACATATTACAGTACCTTTTCCTGATTCAGTGTGTGCTCTAATATGTTGCTGCATGGTCTTCTATCAATAAATGCATGCATTATGCAGGACTAGCCTTGTGGCCATGATGAATGCTAATGAGGCATTCCAGTGGGGAGAAGCATATGCTAATTAACAATGTACACTCTCCCTGGAACTGTTTCGAAGAAGGCATCTACACAGCTGAGCAATTCAAGAAAGTACTCAGCCATGTGGATCAGTAAGACTGCTTCCACCATGCTGTGGTATTGAACCTGGCCAAAAGGTTGTATCCAACTAAACACCATGTCTGTGGTACAGGGATTGGGGAGGCAGGATGCACTAGACTACCATGGATTACTCTTTAAGTGCCATACCAGCACCAGAGTTAGCATGTGGAACAGAGGGGATACATTAGACCACCAGGGATTAATCTTAATTGAAGTGCTGGACAATCACAAATAACATTATGGGGACCTAAATGAAGATACACTAGACAACCAGGGATTATTCATAAAGGCAGTGCTGTATCAACAGAAATGTGGACATGGGGGGTGAATACACTAGAACACCAGGGATTACACTTAAATGTAAGTGCTATAGCAACATAAGCAACAGCAGAACAGGAACTAGGGTGGAGGGATACACAGGACCACAATCTTTAACTATTATGAGGGTGGGTGGAACTATAGGAGGGCAGACAGTTTAGTAACAGGTAGAGAGACTGTGGTGTACAAGTGTGTGTAGAAAAGTGATGGGAGGGAATCCCATCATCTACATGAACAGCAGTTTATTATCACAATGTGCTGATTGTGGCAGTAAATATTATTCAGAGACATGCAAGTTAGTTGATAATGAGATATTACCTCATTGCAGTTAATATGTCTCTGAAATGCAAATGGGAACATGTGGAAGAAAGGCCTTTTTAGCATGAGCTTTATAACTCATGTTAGGCCATATACTAAATCCCTGGGCATGTGTCTGGTATTATAAAGAGGAGAAAGTTATGGCACATCATTTCATAAGACTGTATCTTTAACTTGCAAACTGACATTTTAAGAGGTATTGATAAGGAATGGTTCCATTGTGTAATGCATAATCATTTCATAATTCCAGTGAAAGATCTATTTATTGCATGTAAATCGTCTGTGATAATTACATTTTTGTATTAATTGATTTATTTTATTGTTTTTGCTAGTTAGGTAGGCAGAGAAAATCTTCAGTGGTCTTTTAATGAGCCAGAAAACAATCTAGGTACATGAAAATCATGCACATGCAATATTATGATGCTTTATATATAGCTGCTAGTGCTGAAAGCAATGCATAAAATATTGAAGTCAGAATAAAAGCCACAAAACTCAGTGTAGCTTTGTGTATGTTATGTTTGAAATGTTTAAAAAATGGCTGCTTTTGTGAACTACCAGTCATTTCTACTATTCTCAAAGAAAGTGTAAGCATTTTCAAGTAGGAATGCTGACTTTTATTGCCTATTTTAGATTGTTTGAATACTGTTGGTTACTTAAATTTGTCTTTTTTGTTTGTTTCAGCTACAGCAACAACTGGTCAGAGTGGAACCCAAGTAAAAAGGCTTTAATATTAGTTGTGTGTCTGTCATTGTTTTCTACCTTGGGTATTATGTGAATAAATTCATATTCTTTCCTTTCTCTTTTATTTTCTATAATGGACATAAACTTCGTCCTCATTCTCACATTCTCACATATATTATATAATAATGTAATGCAAGTGATGCCACGAGGTTTCATATTAAAATATCTGTATAGAAACAATGTTGTCACCCCTTCATTAAGTAATGCAGCTATGTAAATAATGATTCCCAACTATGTAACCATTTCAGAATCATAGGGCAATCATAATGAATGAAAAAAAAAAATTTTTTTGACACAGTTATGGGTGGCCTAGAAAATAATAATGTTCATAATGGCTTTTATTTTAACAAAAAGAAGTGAAGCCATGCTCAAATAAAAGGTTTGATTTTCTCAAGCTTTATTCGTAAGTGGAGATCTGGTTTCTTATATAGACAGTATTTCTGAGTCACCACTATGAATTCAGTTCTCTGCCTAGATACCAAGTGAAAAATAAATAAAAGAATAAATAAAGGTGTAAAACAGCAGTATTAAGAAATAAAGCCTCATACTTATGAATGCTGTGTCTGAATTTGTTAGCCTCTTAAATTTTCTGAAATATTAAAATTATACAATACCTAGAAACTTTGCCATTTTTCTAATACTTATAAAACAGAGTATGTAATTACAATGACAATATCCTTTAGGAAGAACCTAAAGTAAAAACTGCCACACATGACAATTTTTCATCTAATTCACCAGTCTTAATGCATTCTATGATTGCAAAGTATATGCATGCACACATACACACACACACACACACACACACACACACACACACACACACACACACACACACACACACACACACACACACACTTGCTTTCACACATGCATAATCACTCTGTTTTGGTCTTCAGTTTCATTCCTCTGTCAGCCTTCATTGCAGAGTCTGCATATTTTCCCTGTGACTTGTATTTTCAGAAATACTCCCGCTTTTTCCTTCATTTAAAAAAAATGCTTTACGTGAACATGAAATTGTGCATAGAAAAATAAGGATTCAAAAGTATAAAATGAAAATGTTTCTAAAAATAAAACATGTTAAGAAATGCCATGTGTGAGGAAATTTCTAGTATGTTAAATGTAACCCACAGACATGGATATACTCTTCCAAAATCTTTAAATATTTCAAACAGAAAAATGTTAATGCTTTAACTGATAATGTGCAAAGAAGAAAAATGTGGGTTCTAAAATTTGCAGTAAACATTTTACTTATTATAAAAGATATAATAATAATAAAAGCATTTTCTAATACACATGCTTCGCAACCCCATGCTGCCTCAGGCTGCTCAACCATCCCTGGATAGCCCAGTTTTCCTGCCACGTACCTATATATAACACTTCGGTCCCTGGAGGCGGAGAGTATGGGGAAACCTAATGCCTCTGGGTGAGAGCAGTAGCCTCTGATTCATCATGGAGTTGACTTCAGTTAGAAAAAATACTAGTAACATACTTGTATAACCATGATTATGTTATCTGATGAATTCCTAACTTTAATCTTTTTTACTTGGGGAAATTATGCTCAAATTCTTTGTCTACTCTGTGTTTACAGTTATAATTTCAATATATCTATGGGTGGATTCATTCAAAATACAAAACTTCACTTGATTTAAACCTGCAGTTAATTCACTGCTATGCCTAGAGACTGAGGAAACTTGTGGGAAGTACTGAGTGAAGAATCTTTGAGCTGTCATTCTTGCTGCAACCAACCATTTGACATAGCTATGCCTAACATTGTCCGAAAGTCATTTCTACCCCCTGCATTATCCTGAAATGACGTGAAAAAGCTACTGCTCATAACCGGAGGATGCAGAGGCCTTGGTTTGCCCCAGACCTTCTTGCAACAGGAGAGATGGTCATTGCCACTTCATTCTTCCCTTTGGGCCTGCCCTACCAGCAGCACAAGTCTGTTCCTGAACTCAGTTTGCTAGAAACATAAACAAATTCCTTATTTCTAGGATACTTGGATGGCTAATAAAATAAAGTGTTTAGTAAGAATTCAGATGTTACTTGGATGCCCTGCTTGACATAAATACATTCCCTTTATTTGGGAAAAGGAGTGAAATTGAATGATTAATTAAAACTTCTAGTAACTTTTGTACATGAAATATGTTCACAGAAATAGTTTGCATTACAAAAAAGAAACCATGTATTCATTTTGAAACTGAAGAGATACACACTTCTCAAGAAAAAAAGAAAACTATGTTACTTCTTGAAATTCATTGTTAATTTTAGCCATTATCTGCCTCTCCAGCTACTAGACTGAAATGTATTATTGGCGCATAATGACTGACTGATAAAGAATACATTTATATGCATTGATGACAGTGTTTGCTAGATGTTATAAACATGTACATGTGACTTATAGTTCACCTACCTCATCAGATTACATAAAGTAGCAGAAAAGATCTTTGCTTTCTAACTATGAATAAGAAAGCTGAAGTGTGGATCTCTCCAAACTGGTGACACGTCTGAAAGATAATATACGTTTTAATGCAAAATCATAAATACTTGCCATACATCACGTGTGTAGACATCATTCCTTTCCTGTGCATAACTTCATATTTCTTTTGGGTATCATACCCTTCTAAGGCCTGTCAAAGGTTATGAATATAGTAAATGCAAAACATGTCATAGGCTGTTGTACTCAACGTGTAATAAATAATTTATATGTATGAGCATGTGTGATAATGAAATCTGACATGTCTTCCAATATACTAGTGATGTTTAAGATATTATTATTTACAATTCATGCCTATGTCATAAAGTGAAAAGAAGCATCATTTTTGCAACCTGATATCTGCAGAATTGCTCTCAGGAAAACTAAGGTTGGGTTTTTGAATTCACTAATTTTACATAGGCAACTTTGAGTGTGATATAACACACATATTCTTAAATATATATTATTGTCACCCATAATAACTGCATTTATTGTTAGTGTTACAATATTTTCCTCATGTGCTTACTTTATATTGTATGCTGTATGGTATTATACACTGTACCTTGATGCTTTTGTGTGATACACTTTGTTTAGTGCATGTATAAGTATATGAATGTAAACAAGGTATAACAATGTACTGTCATCTTTTTTCTTTAAAGCTTTAAATTTAGAGTGCAATATACACATAAGAATTAAAATATTAACAATAGAGACTTTGAAATATTTAATGTGCCATGCTTATAGTTTCATTTCTAGTTGCAAATGTCTAGGTCAGATGGCCAATGAGGAATGCAGTCTCAAATAAATAAATTGAGAAAACCTCAGAGCCAAGTTAGAGATCTAACCTTTTGTCCTTGCACATTTCAGATGTTTTTTTTTTTCCATTGGTTAAATTGTGTCTTGACTGATATTTAATTTTAGGCCCCTGTCTTTGAAAAGATTTGAAGCCTGCATAAACTAAAGCACTGCTGGTGATTCCATGATTCCCTGTTGGGTGAAAATAACTATATTTTTTGTCTGTGGCCTTTTAGAACTGCTTTCTGATGCCTGTTCCATTTTGTTTCCGGCTTCAAGAAATCTGCTTGGCCTCCTCTATTTGTTCAACACGAGAGGTGGACGCAAATTATCTAGGCTGCTCATTTTACGTTTTTTTTTTGGTTAAAGTGTCGCTTGAGTGATACTTAAATGCTCAATGAAAATGTGAGCCTCTGTCTTTGTCTGAAAAGATTTGAAGCCTGCATAAATTTAAGGACTGTTGGTGACTCCCTGCTGTGTTTCCCACCCAATCTCCTGTTTGCTGATTTGCTTTTTAAACCTGGTGACTTTAAGCTTCCACCCTTACTGTACATTGAGCTCAATAAGCTCCTCCTTTTCTACACTGATGTTGATATTCTGAATTATTTATTTGCCTTTCCTTGTTCTTATATTGAAAAAAATGCATTTAGCCTGTCATCGTCTGTTCTACTTGATCTAGCTAGCTGTTGGATAAAGCAGGGTATTTTTAGACTCTAGCAAGCAATTGTTTTTACGCAAAAGAGGTCAGTGGATTTTCCATCTAATGCACTGGGAGGTTGAGGAAACACTTGAGATTTCTGCATGTCGTTTTATTGGCTGGAGGGCTTATCATGTTTTTTAGTGCCTTTATAAATTCTGAACAATTGCAGTATTGTATGAGGAAGTCTGGAGTGGCAGAGGAGTATGTAAGAGTGGTAAAGGATATGTACAAGGATAGTCTGACAGTGGTGAAGTCTGCAGTAAGAGTGATGGATGCATTCAAGGTGGAGGTAGGATTACATCAAGGTTCAGGTCTGAGTCCTTTCTTAGTTGCAATGGTGATGGACAGGTTGACAGATGAGCACAGACAGGAGTCCCAGTGGACTATGATGTTTGCGGATGACATTATGATCTGTAGTGAGAGTAGGGAACAGGTAGAAGAGACACTGGAGTGGTGGAGATATGCACTAGAGAGAAGAGTGATGAAGGTCATCAGGACTAAGAAAGAATATATGTGTGTGAATGAGAGGGAGGATAGATAAATGTTGAGGATGTAGGGAGTAGAGTTGGCAAAGTTGGATGAGTTTAAATACTTGGGATCAACAGTTCAGAGTAATGGTGAGTGTGGAAGAGAGATGAAGAAGCAAGTACATGCAGGGTGGAGTGGGTGGTGAAGAGTGTCAGGAGTGATTTGTGACAGACTGGTACCAGTAAGAGTGAAAGGGAAGGTCTACAAGAGGGTAGTGAGACCAGTTATGTTATATGGGTTGGAGATGGTGGCATTGACAAAAAGGCAGGAGTCAGAGCTGGAGGTGGTAGAGTTAAAGATGTTAAGATTTGAATTGGGTGTGATGAGGATGGACAGCATTAGGAATCAGTATATTAGAGGGTCACTCAGGTTGGATGGTTTGGAGACAAAGCCAGAGAGGTGAGATTGTGTTGGTTTGGAGATGTGCTGAGGACAGATGCTCGGTATATTGGGAGAAGGATGCTAAGGATGGAGCTGATAGGTAAGAGGAAAAGGGGAAGGCCTAATAAAATGTTTATGAATATGGTGACAGAGGACATGCAGGTGGTTGGTGTGACAGAACCAGATGCAGAGGACAGGAAGAAATGGAAACAGATGATCCACTCTGGCGACCCCTAATGGGAGCAATCAAAAGAAGAGAAGATAAATTCTGTACAGATGAGTGCCTCTTAGGTCTTGGCTTATTTATTCATTTAAGCCTCACATTTGGCATTTCAGCGCACCATACACCATGTGTTAGGGGTGCCCTGTATAGATGCAAACACCTTTTGTGCAGTCACCCAGATGTGGTTCAAAGCCATGGAGATTACCCTGGCTCTGCAAAGCTGCATTGCCTTTTGCACATTCAGACCAAAAAATTAGCATGAAAGAACCAAAGGTGGAGTTGTGTCCTTCTTCATTAAAGCCAAGTACACCTTGAGACTGGTCAAACAGTATGACTGTCTTGAACTGCTCCATGTCCAATTAACTATAGGCAAAACACCCTACAACATCATTGCTAGCTATAGGTCCCCCAACATGAAACAAGAAAAGCACACTGCCTAACTGGACTTGCTACAGTCACTCACCATACAGCCTAACACTCTAGTCATAGCAGATTTCAATTATCTTTCCTTCAATTAGGTGACATACATGAGCATGAACATGCTTGCCCAGAGGTTCCTGCACTGTGTCAATGCAAATGCTCTGAAACAAATAGTCTGCACCCCCACAAGGGACCATAAATCAGTCTTGTTTGAAGTAACTATTGAACCTGTTATTACCACAGGAGTAAAAAAACTAAAAAAAATTTCCAAAGCAAACCACTGCCCACTAAGCGATGGTATAAAACATTTTATAACCCTGCAATCACAGACAATGACTCCTATGCAGAGGTGTACACAAATGCCCTGTAAAAACACTTAAGCAACTGTATTGGCTCAGATGTGCCTGACCAGATTAAAACCAGGTACTTCTAAAAAAATAAGCCACCCTGGTGAACCTCAAGTATAGGCAGTTTATATAAGAAAAGGAAAAAAAATGATGTATAAGAGCAAGAGGGAACTGACTCAGCAGAGGAAGAATTCCCTCCACAGCATGAACAAGCAAATCAGAAGTCTTGTAAAGTTGTCTAAATCTAATTACATATGTAAAATAGCATCCCTATCTAAGGATAATCATAAGGCATTCTTTAACTATGTCCAAAATCTAAATAAGAATGCCCAGCTATGTGATAAACTTGTAGTAGAGGGTACCACTCATACTATACTGGAGGAATTTGCCAACCTGCTAACGAGATTTGGTGCAAATTTCACCCTCCTGTCCCCACCAGCCATACCTCTGCTTAGTATCTCTAGAGATAATGTCATAACTGCACTCTCCAAGGCCAAAACCATGGCCTCAATGGGACCATATAACATCCTAGGTTACTTATTAAGCAATCTAAAACAGGACCTAGCAGACCCACTTGGCATTATCTTTAACCATAGCCTGAGACCTGGCTTTGTTTCAGCAGAGTGGAGAACAGCAACAATAATCCCCTTGCACAAAGGGTGTTCATCAACTGACCCTGGGAACTATAATCCCATAAGTCTAACCAGTCTCATCCGCAATGCCATGGTAAGAATCACCATGGGCCTTATGAACAAGGACATAGATGACCTTTAAATTCTAAACTCAACACAGTTTGGCTTTATTAAAGGTAGATCCTGATTATTAAACCTAGTAGACTTCTTCGAGCCATCAAAGCCCTGGATGAAGGTACAGTGTGTAATGCCTATCTAGACCTAGCCAAGACTTTTGACACAATTCCTCACTCAGGTATCAATGAGAAACTCTCTCAGCTGGGGTTAACCCTTACATCACTAGATGGGTAGCTGTTTGGCTCACCAGCAGAATGCATACTGTCAAAGTTGGTGACTCCACCTCTACCAATAGACCTGTCACTAGTGGCATACCACAAGGATCTGTGCTGGGCCCTTTACTGTTTTGAATCTATTTCTTGGAAGTCCAGGCTAAAGTGAAAAAAGCCTTTGAAGCCTTTGGCTTGACAAGTTCATTGATAATTGCAAATTGGGTGCAAACATTGAGTCCCCCAACATATTACAAGAGGGGCTAACCTAGAGAAATGACTGTTGCCAAAGCCATGGTCTAAAACTAAATGCAAAAAAGTGCATTATTATCCCCTTTGGCAAAGTGGAATTGCCTGATAATTACAATATTGAGAGCACCACCCTAAGTTCAAACCCAGTGGTGTGAGATATGGGAACATCGGTAGATGGCAATCTGAACTTCGACCACCAAGTTTCCACAGTGGTAAGGAAAGCCTTGTACATTGCACATCTCATAAATAAGGGCATCACATCCAAGTCTAAGGATGTTATAACTCCATTACACTTGATCCTCATCAGACCATTAATAGATTACAATGCTCACTTCTGCATGTACCTCACCACACACCTGCAGCAACTGGACACACCACAGAAGTTTCCCACCAAGAAAGTACAGGGGCTCCAAATCATGATATACATGGATAAACTGAAAGCCCTGTCACTGTACTCTGTATTGTATAGGCTGCTGAGAAGTGACTTGTGCCTGACCTACAGGGTAGTCTCTGACCCTGACCTCGTGAATATGCTGCACATTCACAAGTCAAATGGCACAGGAGTCACTCGCTCTAGGGATCTTAACCAAGCCTGAGACATTAACAGAACATGATGTTAGGAGACAGATATATCTCCCAGAGATTGCCGCTCCTCTGGAATAAACTTCCAATCCACATGAAGTAGAGCTTCTCACTGACCCAATTCAAGTGCAAACTGGAAAAATGGATGGGAGACCAGAAATTCAGCCTGGGGGTGGCACCCATGTTCCTAATGGACAGGAATAGTCAGTGTTTATCATAGATGTGTTCTGTGAATTATGTATATCTAACCAAAGACAATTGAGGCAACTCAGAATTAACATGGCTAGGCTTGTAAGGGTTCTAGGGATGCTAGCCTAGTAACCTCATATGAACCTATGAACTTATTTAGCAAAATGTGATTTCAATCAGATTTGTTCAGTCAGTTGTGATTCAGTGAAGTGTAAGCCAATCAAAACAGCTGCTACCATTTAAAGTTATATTTACCACTATTCTAAATGAAAAATGCACAGATTTTGTGTAGATTCTGTAAAGTCTCATGCATTGCCCTTACGGATTATTTTACAAAACAATCATAACATTATACTAAGGAAGCCATTGGCTTTTTCATCAAAATCTGTTTTTCTACAGCCAGTATGCATTTCAATGAATGCAATTTTCATTTTTTTTATCAAGATCACTTCTTCAGCTGTTCATATACCAGTGTGTTTTTTTCAGTTATTGTTCAGATCTAGAATATTTGATAGTACTGTTCACTGCATGCATCTCAGTTTCATTTTGGGGCAGATCTCATCTCATTATATCCTTGGAGACAAAATCAGAGAAGTATGTCTGTGCAACTCTTCCCAATCATAGTTGTCCCAGTTTCTATTTTCTTATAATAAGGACTACTCTTTTCTAAGCCTTACAGAAATGTCTCTGATTCCTTTTATACTGCTTTTTACCCTCACCAGGAATAAAACAGCACCTTGATTTAATAGAGACTTTCACATGGTTTATGTATTCTTGTTTTCAAATCTAATAGCCTTCTGAAGTTTCTATCATAACATTTCTAGTTCTTCTGATTGATTTCTGGCATTTTTTTATTTTGTTGTTGATCTATAAGTATCAGAAATACACATGAAGTAGTTTACTGACTTTTCAATCTTCTGCTTATTAATAGTTGGTCTTGGGAAAGAGGTTCCTACTACTAAGCTTTCCTATACTTCATTATTCTGAGATGATAACCCCTGCAACTATTCTCATTGATCTTCATAATCATAGTTTTCACTGCTCAGATAGCTCTATAGATGTCCGTTACATATTGTATAATATGGGAATAAAAATGTATAGTTCTTTAACCACACAAGCACCAATTTTCCGAATTCTTGGCATTTGTACAAGGTATGGATTACATTAAAATGTGTTGTGTTGGTCATTCTGATTATTTTATGGGAATTTCTTTAAGCTGAAATAAATCTGGGCCCACTTGACAACATAAATGACTTCATCCTAGGTGTGCTATAATGTCTTCCTTTGGACAGCTGATATGGCATATGAACACAACTTGACCCATATGCTTTGATATTCTTACTCACTAAGTTATATCTTGTACTTTTTCATTGCACTCTTGTTGTTGTATCTTTTGGCTTTTCCCGGTTAGGGGTCGCCACAGCGGAACTCCGGTCAACTAATGATTGGCAGTAGATTTTTACATACCGACTTGCCAGGCCTGACGCACAACCTTCAACGAAGGTACGCCCATTCACGCATGTCTCCCACACAGAAAATGCTTTAGATGAGAATCGAACAGGACAACGCTGCACTCTACTATTAATAAATGTATTGTCTTAGATATTTACCTCATCAGTTTAATTGGAATTGTTAGTTTCCATTTCTGAACATTTGCCTTTGGAAATAACTTCATGTTGCTTGAAAATAAAAGAAAACTGAAGATATTAGCAATGATTTTGGCTCAGGTCAATTTCTGTTATATCATCTTTCTGCAACTGCATTTCCAAATCAGTGTCAGTACAGTTTTACATTATTCTAGTTTTGTTTCTGTCACTAATAACTGTGGAATTACCTAATGAATCTTTAGTTCCTCTTACAGGAAAACTGTATGCAAGCATATCTAATCAAGTAAGCATATCTACATTGTGTAGTTCTTTTCTTGGTCGATATTTTACTTTCAGTTTTTTTTCATACATCAAGTAACATGTTCTATCTCAGAGATTCTTTGCACAATGTTGTGAAGATTTCCTTTCTGATTTTTTTCTCAAAACCCTTCTATTGATTCATACTTCACACCTGATTAATATGGAACCCCTTATGCATTAGGTGAAATGCAATTCTTCTAGAGGACTTCAACCACATCTCCATTATCTGGGAGACTTATACATCCCCTAACATGTATACCCAGAGATTTCTGGACTTCATAAATACAAACTCTCTAGACCAGTTAGTCTATTCCCCAACTAGAGAAGACAAAATCTTGGACTTAGTCCTCATCAATATGAAACAGCTCTATTACCCACCAGGTCTGACTTCCTCAAAAGCCAAACTGGACCATAAATCAGTTGCATTCTCCATACAACTGAAGCTAAAAGCATTTTCAAACACCTCAGCATTCAGAGATTAAGGGAACGCTAGTCTATTAAAACGAAGTGACGACTGGCTAAATTAAACATCCCCTCCAACCTGATAATCCACTGGGCATGATGAGTCTTTTATTGGCAAATTCTGTGCACATGGGAATATCTGAATATATATATATATATATATATATCAGTCCCACTTCAAAATAAATACAATGACAAATTAAAAAAATATATAGTAAAATCCAAATCTAAAGAGGATCTACAATAAAAGAAAAAAAAAATCATAGCACACAATAATAAATGTAGCTCTCAAAATATCAAAAATGATCTTGCTAACCTTAACAACTAGCTGTGACCCTGAACAAATCAGTCCAAAGTTAGGTATGAGGTAAAGATAGCTTCCCAGGCAAAAATAACCATGAGGCCTTCTTTAACTATATTACAAACATCAGAAGCAATATACAGCACTGCACAGAGGTAAAAGCAAATGATATCACGTACTTGGGGTATAGACAATCATGAGGCAGATAAATTCAGCTCTAACTCAACCATTTCTTCCCCCCTTCATTCTCTGATCACATACCCACATCTACACATCTCCCACAACTCTCTTAAGAATAGGTCCTCAAAGCACTTTCCAAGGCCAAGTACAGTGCTTCTGTGCTACCAGATAACATACCAGGCTGCTTACTTGCCACCTTGAAACAATCTCTGTTAAACACCCTACATAGGCTATTCAATATCAGACTCCAAACAAGTTTTGTACCAGAAAAATGGAGGACAGCAGCAGTCAGCCCTCGGCACAAAGGTGGGTTGCCGACAGACTCAGTTAATTTTAAATCCATATGTTTGACCAAACTCATGCGGATGGCTTTGGAGATAATGATTATGGAAATGATAAATAAATAAGGGCAGAAGTAAGCTACAAACTCTTGTTCCAGGCCAGTTCAGTTTTGTAAAGGGCAAATCTGGCCTGCTTAACCTGGTTGACTCCTTCAAAAAGGTTACTGAAGCAATGGATGATGGAAAATCAGTAAACCCTTCATATTTAGACCTCAAAAGGCATTTGACACTTCCCCACATACTCTACCAACTAAATATTGTTTCCTAAGTCACTTGCTGGGTAGCAAATTGGGTCACAATTAGTACCATTGACGTTATGTCAGATGGCTGTACCTCCTCCAAAAAGAGCTGTCAATTGTGGTATATCCCAGGGTTCAGTCCTTGGGCATCTCCTTTTTGGCATTACTTCATAGAAGACAAAACTAATGCTAAGGGTTTATGGCTGACAAAGTTTGCAGATGACTGTAAACTTGGTGTCCATCATAAACTCTCCAAAGGACAACAAAATCTACCAAAAGGCCCCTTCTCAAATAAATAGATAGTGTCATAAGCATGGACTAAAACTAAATGGCAAAAATGTATAATTAACTCCTTTGTAACAATCACATTGACAGCATACCACTGAAAATCAATCAAGTTGTTGATGACCTGGGAAACTATGTGGACAACAAGCTGAGCTTTGATTACCATGCAGCCACTATTGTAAAATGGTCTTTTTTCATTACATAGCCTGTTACTAAAGTTATGGCATCTGTCTGGGGATTTGATCATTCCACTGTATTTGGGAATTATTAGGATGATTGCTGAGTATAATGTCCCCTTCAGTATGCACCCGACCAAACAGTTATCACAACATGAATGATCACAACACTTTCTCTCCAAGAAAATCAAGGTCATAAATCATAAAGACTACAATGATCATCTCAAACCCTTGTCCATCTTCTTGCTGTCATACGGGCTACTGACGGCAATTTCTGCCTCTCATACACAACCTCAGCAGATCCTATTTTCTCAGACCTACTGCATTTCAGCAAGTCCAGAGGTCACTTAAATACCTACTCAAAATATCTTAATCTCTTCTATGATATAAACAGAACATGCTGGGTGGTAGATATGTGTTATGTAAAATATATCTTCTTTGGAATCATCTTCCTCTTCACAAAAAACAAAGTACTAGCACTACTCTATTCAAATGTAATCTGGATGAATGAATTGGAAACCACAAATTTACCCCTGGTTTAATATCCTTGCCCTTATGGACAAGGGCAATATGTAAATCTTCTGCTGGGTTTCACTTACTTGTAATGAAATTACAGTGGCTAAAACTTTCTTGGGCATGCAGGGCTGGGATTGTTAAGATCCTCATAGACCAATACCCTAGTAAGTACCTATAAACCTTGGAAACTATGGTTTGGGAGAACTAATTAAGGGATAAATGAAAATGTGCTAACTGCCCACTATTCATCTACAACTGCTGTGACTTTGCATTTGATCCTGAACTTCCCAGTTCCACAAAGTCCAATTTTCCATCAAAAGCCACAATAACAGCCCTTTTGAAATCATTCCTAGTAACAAACTACTTGGCATTACCATCGATGAAAACCTAAAATTCGACTCCCACATCCTCTCAGCAATCAAAAAAACCCACCAGAAAATCGGCCTCCTTTACAGACACAACTTCTACCATACTCCATCTTCCCATCATACCCTTGCATCTACCTTCCTTCTCCCCTCTTTCTTGTATGGTGCTCCCCTATTCTCCAACCTACAACTCGGACTCTGTGCTAAACCTGAGGCCTGTTACAACAAAATCTGCAAATTTGCAACCAATTCTAAGAACTCTTCCCATCACTGTCACTCCCTACACACCCTAAACTGGCTAGAACTCCACAACCACCTAAAGTACCTACAACTTACAACAGCCCACAAACTCATCTTTAAACCAGCAGAATGCCCATCTCTTGCTAAATCTCTAACACCCTACACACCTACCCATACCCTGAGATCCACAGGCCAAAACCTCCTGCATGTACACAAACCCATCCACCCAACTGGTAAACTACTACTATCCCACACTACAGCCAAACTATGGAACAATCTCCACACACCACTCGTAATATACCTAACCACAACAATTTCAAATCCATGCTTCTCTCCCATCTCTCCTCCAAATGGAAATGTCCTTCACATGCTCCCACCTAAAACTCCCACACTACTAACTCCACACCTAAATCATCATTTCTTTGCCTACTTTAACTTAATTCAGAGATCTTGCTCAGAACACCTTTTCATAAATCTTTTGCATGCATGCCTCTGGCCTACCTTACTCATATTCTCAAACTTTCATTGTTTTTCTTATCCATTGTACCCATAATATTGTTTTCCTCTATAATATTGTTAATTTGTCTCTATTCATATGTATTTGTATGTCTGTTTGGGGCTTTTTCATCAAAATCTGTTTTTCTACAGCCAGTATGCATTTCAATGAATGCAATTTTCATTTTTTTTATCAAGATCACTTCTTCAGCTGTTCATATACCAGTGTGTTTTTTTCAGTTATTGTTCAGATCTAGAATATTTGATAGTACTGTTCACTGCATGCATCTCAGTTTCATTTTGGGGCAGATCTCATCTCATTATATCCTTGGAGACAAAATCAGAGAAGTATGTCTGTGCAACTCTTCCCAATCATAGTTGTCCCAGTTTCTATTTTCTTATAATAAGGACTACTCTTTTCTAAGCCTTACAGAAATGTCTCTGATTCCTTTTATACTGCTTTTACCCTCACCAGGAATAAAACAGCACCTTGATTTAATAGAGACTTTCACATGGTTTATGTATTCTTGTTTTCAAATCTAATAGCCTTCTGAAGTTTCTATCATAACATTTCTAGTTCTTCTGATTGATTTCTGGCATTTTTTTATTTTGTTGTTGATCTATAAGTATCAGAAATACACATGAAGTAGTTTACTGACTTTTCAATCTTCTGCTTATTAATAGTTGGTCTTGGGAAAGAGGTTCCTACTACTAAGCTTTCCTATACTTCATTATTCTGAGATGATAATCCTGCAACTATTCTCATTGATCTTCATAATCATAGTTTTCACTGCTCAGATAGCTCTATAGATGTCCGTTACATATTGTATAATATGGGAATAAAATGTATAGTTCTTTAACCACACAAGCACCAATTTTCCGAATTCTTGGCATTTGTACAAGGTATGGATTACATTAAAATGTGTTGTGTTGGTCATTCTGATTATTTTATGGGAATTTCTTTAAGCTGAAATAAATCTGGGCCCACTTGACAACATAAATGACTTCATCCTAGGTGTGCTATAATGTCTTCCTTTGGACAGCTGATATGGCATATGAACACAACTTGACCCATATGCTTTGATATTCTTACTCACTAAGTTATATCTTGTACTTTTCATTGCACTCTTGTTGTTGTATCTTTTGGCTTTTCGGTTAGGGGTCACAGCGAACTCCGGTCAACTAATGATTGGCAGTAGATTTTTACATACCGACTTGCCAGGCCTGATGCACAACCTTCAACGATGCGCCCATTCACGCATGTCTCCCACACAGAAAATGCTTTAGATGAGAATCGAACAGGACAACGCTGCACTCTACTATTAATAAATGTATTGTCTTAGATATTTACCTCATCAGTTTAATTGGAATTGTTAGTTTCCATTTCTGAACATTTGCCTTTGGAAATAACTTCATGTTGCTTGAAAATAAAAGAAAACTGAAGATATTAGCAATGATTTTGGCTCAGGTCAATTTCTGTTATATCATCTTTCTGCAACTGCATTTCCAAATCAGTGTCAGTACAGTTTTACATTATTCTAGTTTTGTTTCTGTCACTAATAACTGTGGAATTACCTAATGAATCTTTAGTTCCTCTTACAGGAAAACTGTATGCAAGCATATCTAATCAAGTAAGCATATCTACATTGTGTAGTTCTTTTCTTGGTCGATATTTTACTTTCAGTTTTTTTTTTTCATACATCAAGTAACATGTTCTATCTCAGAGATTCTTTGCACAATGTTGTGAAGATTTCCTTTCTGATTTTTTTCTCAAAACCCTTCTATTGATTCATACTTCACACCTGATTAATATGGAACCCCTTATGCATTAGGTGAAATGCAATTCTTCTAGAGGACTTCAACCACATCTCCATTATCTGGGAGACTTATACATCCCCTAACATGTATACCCAGAGATTTCTGGACTTCATAAATACAAACTCTCTAGACCAGTTAGTCTATTCCCCAACTAGAGAAGACAAAATCTTGGACTTAGTCCTCATCAATATGAAACAGCTCTATTACCCACCAGGTCTGACTTCCTCAAAAGCCAAACTGGACCATAAACCAGTTGCATTCTCCATACAACTGAAGCTAAAAGCATTTTCAAACACCTCAGCATTCAGAGATTAAGGGAATGCTAGTCTATTAAAACAAAGTGATGACTGGCTAAATTAAACATCCCCTCCAACCTGATAATCCACTGGGCATGACGAGTCCTTTATTGGCAAATTCTGTGCACATGGGAATATCTGAATATATATATATATATATATATCAGTCCCACTTCAAAATAAATACAATGACAAATTAAAAAAATATATAGTAAAATCCAAATCTAAAGAGGATCTACAATAAAAGAAAAAAAAATCATAGCACACAATAATAAATGTAGCTCTCAAAATATCAAAAATGATCTTGCTAACCTTAACAACTAGCTGTGACCCTGAACAAATCAGTCCAAAGTTAGGTATGAGGTAAAGATAGCTTCCCAGGCAAAAATAACCATGAGGCCTTCTTTAACTATATTACAAACATCAGAAGCAATATACAGCACTGCACAGAGGTAAAAGCAAATGATATCACGTACTTGGGGTATAGACAATCATGAGGCAGATAAATTCAGCTCTAACTCAACCATTTCTTCCCCCCTTCATTCTCTGATCACATACCCACATCTACACATCTCCCACAACTCTCTTAAGAATAGGTCCTCAAAGCACTTTCCAAGGCCAAGTACAGTGCTTCTGTGCTACCAGATAACATACCAGGCTGCTTACTTGCCACCTTGAAACAATCTCTGTTAAACACCCTACATAGGCTATTCAATATCAGACTCCAAACAAGTTTTGTACCAGAAAAATGGAGGACAGCAGCAGTCAGCCCTCGGCACAAAGGTGGGTTGCCGACAGACTCAGTTAATTTTAAATCCATATGTTTGACCAAACTCATGTGGATGGCTTTGGAGATAATGATTATGGAAATGGTAAATAAATAAGGGCAGAAGTAAGCTACAAACTCTTGTTCTAGGCCAGTTCAGTTTTGTAAAGGGCAAATCTGGCCTGCTTAACCTGGTTGACTCCTTCAAAAAGGTTACTGAAGCAATGGATGATGGAAAATCAATAAACCCTTCATATTTAGACCTCAAAAGGCATTTGACACTTCCCCACATACTCTACCAACTAAATATTGTTTCCTAAGTCACTTGCTGGGTAGCAAATTGGGTCACAATTAGTACCATTGACGTTATGTCAGATGGCTGTACCTCCTCCAAAAAGAGCTGTCAATTGTGGTATATCCCAGGGTTCAGTCCTTGGGCATCTCCTTTTTGGCATTACTTCATAGAAGTCAAAACTAATGCTAAGGGTTTATAGCTGACAAAGTTTGCAGATGACTGTAAACTTGGTGTCCATCATAAACTCTCCAAAGGACAACAAAATCTACCAAAAGGCCCCTTCTCAAATAAATAGCTAGTGTCATAAGCATGGACTAAAACTTAATGGCAAAAATGTATAATTAACACCTTTGTAACAATCACATTGACAGCATACCACTGAAAATCAATCAAGTTGTTGATGACCTGGGAAACTATGTGGACAACAAGTTGTCCTTTGATTACCATGCAGCCACTACTGTAAAATGGTCTTTTTTCATTACATAGCCTATTACTAAAGTTATGGCATCTGGCTGGGGATTTGATCATTCCACTGTATTTGGGAATTATTAGGATGATTGCTGAGTATAATGTCCCCTTCAGTATGCACCCGACCAAACAGTTATCACAACATGAATGATCACAACACTTTCTCTCCAAGAAAATCAAGGTCATAAATCATAAAGACTACAATGATCATCTCAAACCCTTGTCCATCTTCTTGCTGTCATACGGGCTACTGACGGCAATTTCTGCCTCTCATACACAACCTCAGCAGATCCTATTTTCTCAGACCTACTGCATTTCAGCAAGTCCAGAGGTCACTTAAATACCTACTCAAAATATCTTAATCTCTTCTATGATATAAACAGAACATGCTGGGTGGTAGATATGTGTTATGTAAAATATATCTTCTTTGGAATCATCTTCCTCTTCACAAAAAACAAAGTACTAGCACTACTCTATTCAAATGTAATCTGGATGAATGAATTGGAAACCACAAATTTACCCCTGGTTTAATATCCTTGCCCTTATGGACAAGGGCAATATGTAAATCTTCTGCTGGGTTTCACTTACTTGTAATGAAATTACAGTGGCTAAAACTTTCTTGGGCATGCAGGGCTGGGATTGTTAAGATCCTCATAGACCAATACCCTAGTAAGTACCTATAAACCTTGGAAACTATGGTTTGGGAGAACTAATTAAGGGATAAATGAAAATGTGCTAACTGCCCACTATTCATCTACAACTGCTGTGACTTTGCATTTGATCCTGAACTTCCCAGTTCCACAAAGTCCAATTTTCCATCAAAAGCCACAATAACAGCCCTTTTGAAATCATTCCTAGTAACAAACTACTTGGCATTACCATCGATGAAAACCTAAAATTCGACTCCCACATCCTCTCAGCAATCAAAACCCACCAGAAAATCGGCCTCCTTTACAGACACAACTTCTACCATACTCCATCTTCCCATCATACCCTTGCATCTACCTTCCTTCTCCCCTCTTTCTTGTATGGTGCTCCCCTATTCTCCAACCTACAACTCGGACTCTGTGCTAAACCTGAGGCCTGTTACAACAAAATCTGCAAATTTGCAACCAATTCTAAGAACTCTTCCCATCACTGTCACTCCCTACACACCCTAAACTGGCTAGAACTCCACAACCACCTAAAGTACCTACAACTTACAACAGCCCACAAACTCATCTTTAAACCAGCAGAATGCCCATCTCTTGCTAAATCTCTAACACCCTACACACCTACCCATACCCTGAGATCCACAGGCCAAAACCTCCTGCATGTACACAAACCCATCCACCCAACTGGTAAACTACTACTATCCCACACTACAGCCAAACTATGGAACAATCTCCACACACCACTACGTAATATACCTAACCACAACAATTTCAAATCCATGCTTCTCTCCCATCTCTCCTCCAAATGGAAATGTCCTTCACATGCTCCCACCTAAAACTCCCACACTACTAACTCCACACCTAAATCATCATTTCTTTGCCTACTTTAACTTAATTCAGAGATCTTGCTCAGAACACCTTTTCATAAATCTTTTGCATGCATGCCTCTGGCCTACCTTACTCATATTCTCAAACTTTCATTGTTTTTCTTATCCATTGTACCCATAATATTGTTTTCCTCTATAATATTGTTAATTTGTCTCTATTCATATGTATTTGTATGTCTGTTTGGGGCTTTTTCCCTCGGGTCTCCACTGAAAAAGGGTAATTCTTACTCAGCTGGACCAACCTGGTTAACAAATGCAGATAAATAAATAAATAAATAAATAAATAAATAAATAAAAACAATTAATTAAAGCAAAATAAATAAAAGCACCAATCAGCAAAAACTCTGGAAGAGGCAATTATAGTCGGGCACTTAGAAAAATGGCAATGGGGCGGAGCCTAGATGGTCAACTGAGAGCAGTGAATTTTGAGAGCTCCATAAACTAATATAATAATATAGGAAGATTTTATTTTCAAGTTTAAAACGTTAGAACTCTGTAGATAAGCTACTAAACTACATAAATATCAATTTTGGTAGAGCTATACAAAAATGTTCCAGTCAAGTAACGTAGAGATATATTGAGTAACTGAATATGAACAACTCAAGGAATTTTCATCCAGATGCTACTTTGAAAAAAGAACTGTAATTGATGACATCTACCTTACAGGAACTATCTTTCAAGATGGATGGCTTTAAAAAATGGCTTAGAAAACAAATTAAATTCTCAAAAAAAGACTGATACACTTAAGTAACTATTACAGCAGCACCATACAAAAATAACAAATATAGAAACTTCTCTAAATGACATTGAAGGGAGACTCAAAGAGGAAGAATTCCAAAAAGAAATTTTCTGCGTAAACAGAATACATGGCTGTTTAACAAAATAGATGACTTAGAAAACAGGGAAAGGAGAAACAACATAAGGATCTTTGGTCTACCTGAAAACACTGAAGGAGAAGACATCATTTCACTTGTTTTATAATAAAAAATGACAGATATAAAAATCCTTATGTGTAGGAAATTGGGGAAGAGGGATGCACTGATAATTAAAATTCACCAACTTTCATCAATGTTCACATAAATCAAACTTGATGCTTTAAGTAAGTTAGCAACAAACAAAGTGATTACTTAAATGCTGGCAAACAATGAAATATAACTTCTGCTTTATCTAATAAAATACATTGTATTATAAACATTAGGTATAAATATTATTACCATCTATTTATACAAAGTAAGGAGTTTTGAAAGACTTCATCAGTAAGGGTGAATATGTTAAATAACTGTTTGTTATAATCTTTTACTGAGGTTTTATATATGATACATCCTACTTTACTATGATTGAATTGCTTGTCATCTATCTTTCATCTAAATATTAATTGCTTATACAATAAGTAGATATTTATATTGTATTAGAATTCGGTCTAATCTACAATAGTACTATATCTGTTCAAAATAATATAAATATTGTTTATTCCTATTACAAATATTCTCCATATGATAATTCAATTACTGGAGCTCAGATGTTCTGGATTGTCAGGGTATGAGTGATAATCTGATGGACTTAGGTTTATCCATCAAGTTAGGAATGATTTTCATTCCATGGCTAGTGTGGCTCTTAGTTTTGTTAACATTTATTAATTTAAATTTGTTATTTCACAAAAACATTTTTAGTATACCTGACCAAAACATTACTTTATTGGTAAACACTCAAAGTATAAAACTGATAATTTCCTTTAAAAGCTCAAACAAATACTTCATAGTTATCAGAGAAAAATGTTTAATAGTCACAATAAAACAAAAAAATACGTAGTTTAAATAACCTAAGATGGATTTAACTTTATTATCTTTAAATACCAATAGCTTAAACAATCATACCAAGAGATCAAATCTACTGAAATATTTAAAATTGAACAAAGTACAAATTGTCTTCTTTCAAGAAACTAATTTCAAAATGAATGACAATTACAAATGGAATCCTAAGGAATATATGGTATTGGTGCAATCCACCTATAAGACAAAAGGGGTAACAATTTCATGGAAAACAAATGTGATTAACCCAGAAATCATTTATTAGTATGAAGATAAAGAAGGCCTTATGTCCTTAGTAATAGTTAAATATAATAACAGAATTTGGGCCCTAGCCAGTCTATACTGGTTCCCAAGCATTGGAACAGGAACTGTTAAAAAAACACTTGGATTTCATTTCCAATAATTATAAAGGCAACTTAATATTAGGAGGTGATTTTAACTGTATATTTGATATTTCTGAAACTACAAATAAAAGACTGCTGCGTACATCTGCTGTTATCAAAAGCTTTAAACAAGTGGATAGAATTGTTTCATCTTGTAGATACTTTAAAATTTAAAGGAGATAAATCTTTGTTGTTTTCCCATCAAGATCACAGATTTGATACCCAAACTAGAATAGATAAAATATTTGGTGCCCATGACTTACACTCTAAAATCATTAATTTCTCAATACCTCCCTGCCATTTTTCAGATCACAATTCATTGATACTAAAACTTAAACATGGGTACAAACCATTAATCTTTAACACCAGAATTCCAACATATATAACTAAAATTAAAGAGTTCAAACCCTGGTTATTATCTGAAATACAGTTCTTAAATATTAATTACCTCACAGAGATAAATAAAATAATGATGTGGGACTCATTAGAAGCTTACATTTATCATAAAACCCTAACTTGATATAAAAAAATCAGAGAAAGGGATTCTGAATTATTAGATCTTCAATCCAAACTCTGATCAGTAAAAGCTGAAAACATTAAAATCATTTGGAGATGAAAAAGAAAGTAATAGTATTAAACAATAAATGCAACAAAATTCTAACACATAAAACTAGTTTAGCTTTAGAAAAACTAAAAAAACTAATACCTTGACCACTTCTCCCAAATATCTACATAATTTATCCACAAGAATCAAAATACAATCAAAAGCTTATAACATTAAAAGTATCTTCCATGAAAAGAAAGGGAAAAATGTCTTGGATAGAGATGACAATCTTGATGCCTATAGAAATCACTATATGGAACATTTCCAAAAAGAAAATATCCATATTGATCAATAAAATCTAGATGAAAAATGTTCTAATATAAAAAAATACCAGAAAAATTAAAACTAGATCTGCAAGCACCCATATCATACAAAGAAATGACAGATACAATAAAAGAGGGTAAAAATAATAAAGCTCCAGGTATAGATGGCATAATTATGGAAATATATAAACTTTTTCCTTCAAAGATACTATCCCTCTTCTATAAAACTCTATTAGAAATTCAGTCACAAGCTTTAATACCACCCTCTTGGAGATATTCCTTAACCACACCACTCCTAAAGGAAAACAAATCCCCAAACCACTGTAACACATATAGACCTATATCATTATTAAAAAATGACTATAAGATATTTATGACAATATTAACTAATAAATGAGAATGCCACTATCCAAAACAATAAATAATGATCAAACTGGATTTATATATCATAGATGCACACACATGACAATATTAAAAGGATAATTTCTCTTACAGATTATGTTAATAAAGAAAATAAAGAAACACTCATAATTGGCTAAGATATAGAGAAAGCCTTTGTTTCCCTAAATTGGGACTATTTATTCAAAATCTTAATGCTATTTACATTTCCTGCATCCTTTGTTCATCTCCTAAAGAATATATATACAAATAATTTAGTGTATGTCAAGTTAGGTCCTTTTACCTCTGAATCTATGCATATAACAAAAGGCAATAAACAAGGATGTCCCATGTCACTGATTCTATTTGCTTTGGTTATTGAAATATTGGCAGATTCAATTCGTAAAAATATAAAAATCAAAGGAATAGATCTTTATGAACAATACAATTCTAAAGTAATGCTATTTGCTGATGACATATTACTAACATTATCTAATACAAAAGAGACAATAGAAGAATTAAATGTATTAATTGACAAATTTCACATGACTTCAGGACTCCATTTCAATAAATCAAAATCAAAATGTTTGTTTTTAAATAAAAAAAGAACTGCAGACTAAGGAGGATCACATCATAGGGAAACAAGAATATACCCTAAAATATCTAGGAATTGAGTTATGCAAGGATAATAATGAATTAGTCTCAAAAACTACAATAATATCAATACAATTAAAATCTCTGTGGAAAAATGGAACAAAATAATATTAAAATTTTGAAGATAGACTACACTTAATAAAAATGGTTTTACTGCCCAAGATCCTTTATATAGCCTTGACAATACAACTGTTATCAGAAATGAATATATTTAAAGAAATAAATTCATGCCTAATAATTTTTTTATGTTTTCCAAAAGAAACAGTATAGCTTTAATACATCATATCAGGCCATGGAAACAGGGAGGACTAAACTTTCCTAATATATAAACATATATAAAAGCATTAATATCTAAAACAATCTCAGATTGGATAAGTCCAAATTACTTTGCAGATTGGAAAGAATTATTAACTGTAATATCAATAAATTAATTTTATTTATAAAAAAAAAAACAAATAGATAAAAACAATTTTCCATGGCATACATATTATGTAGTAATATACAATATAGCATAACTAAACCCGCTAAAACTCGTATGATTAATTATTACATTGACTCATTTAGGAAAAGTATTAATGCAAATATAGATTTAAAATCTGATTCGATCTTTTAATGCCATTTATAGTCACAAAGAACTTTCCACATAAAATATCTAGAGAAATTATTAATTCCTGAGAACAGAAAGGATTTGTTTGTTGGCTCCAGTGTATCAAAGAACTAACATTTTTAGGTATGCAAGTAAAAAAAAACCAACATACAAAATTCCACAACAGGACTGGCTAACTTTACAGAGTATTTTGTCATATTCACAAGATTTAAGTAGAATAATTAACAATTCTTCATTTATAGAAATACTTAAATTTACAAAATACATATAGGAAATCATATATAATGACTTTGATATGGGAAACAGTATTTAACAATTTTACAAAATATTGATAAAGTATAAAACAACACCCAAAACCTCATATTGGAAATATATAACAAAAGGACACTCAATACAGTTAACTGAAGATATTATAACAAATATATTATTATCAATAAAATATACATCCTTTACTCAATACTGGAAAGTTTTTAATTGGAAATGTTTGCACAGAGCATTCTTAACCCCAGATTGAATCAGTAAAATTAGTTCTTCCATAAAATGAATATGTTGGAGATATGAGCAAGTGCACAATGCAGATTGGAACCACATTTTCTTTGGTTGTGTTAAAATTAAGCCATTTTGGAATGGTATTGCTGACTTTCTGCAAGCTTTATTTAATGCATAATTTTATTTAACTAAAGCTCTTGTATTATTAATTGTGAACAAAGGTCCTCATTTAAATAGGTCAAACATTGCTGTGGAATAAAATCCCGATATATGTGAGGCAGAGCACCTCGCTGGCCTTGTTCAAGAGAAATCTTGACCAATGGATGGGAGATCGCAGATATACCCCAGGGATTACCTCAGTGTCACTGCTCGACAGAGGCACAGCAAAATAATGGGTATAGTTCCCCATACTAAAGGGGTGGCGTAAGCCACAAAACTATGGGCTAGGCTTGTAAATGCCCTCGGGCAGATAGCCTAGTATGAACCTATGAACCTATGAACCTATGAACATGTATCTAGTATGGACTATACTTGCAATTTCAATGAAGTGTATAACAAGAAGATGAAATACAAACACAATACTAACTTTGGAAGACTTCTACAGCCTATTCAAACAACAGCATTATTGTAAATTAAAATGAAAGAACTAAGAATTTATCAAAAGCCATTTATCAACAACCCTTGGGGAAAAGTCTTATCGTTGATTGACACTATACAATAATTGATCAGATAATCTGATAATGGATTGGACATATAAAATAACTGTATACATTAAGATCTGATATAGTGTCAGGCTGATGTAAATAGTGTACATAGTTATTTAAGATGTTATGTATAAATACTATGGAATTCATTCAAATGTATTTGAAAAATAAAAAACAATTGAGAAATAGAAAAAAAAAAAAAAGAAAAATGGCAGCAATTAAACATATCTCACAAGAATAACTATGACAGATTCCAAAATGTACCCTGACACCTAGCTAAACTAGCAGTTTTAGTTGAGGAAAATAAATAAGCAGTATCAGTTCAAATGCTCATAAAACAGTTCCAGCAACAGAAATATCAAATGAAAATAAAGTGCAATATACTTTTACTTAGCTGGCATATAGAAATCCTGAATGTTCATTAGGTTGAAAATGTCAGAGAAATCAGTCATAAAGGATGCATGTTCATATATACTGACAAAAGAAATAACTAAATGGTAGCTGAAGAGTAGATTTGATGGAGGGATAAAAGGGTAGAAAACAGGAATTTGAAACTGTCACCCAGTGCCCAAATTTAGTCACAGAGAAAGAGACCTCAAATTAAACCCAAAGTAATGTACACACTTTGCTAATGACTTTCTAAATGCTGCACTAGATAAATGTTAAGGAATGTGGTCTGGGAAAGATTCTGCTTCTGATTCCAATATAACATGGTGCATAATAGTTACTACAAGTTTAGAAGTCTGAGGGGAAATGCCCATCTGAAAATATATATCTGTTTCAGCTAGAGGAATAATTTCTCCATGAAACATAGGAGTGGAACCCCTAATACAAGACAAGCCTCTCAGATTCATTTGATAAACTTAGACAATGTGCAGTTAGCTAGAGCCACTGAAAGGAGGAACATTTTGGCCTGTTCACCTTTCCTGAAGGAGAAGGAGCAGGGTTTGTATCCAAGGAAAGGAAGTAGTCCCCCCTGCAAGCTAAGGACTCAGAGACTGAGTACTTTAGTCCTGTAGCATATTTACATTATACATACTGGGTACTGAGTGGAGCTGGACAGAAGTTTGGGCTTAATAAAAAAAAAATACTTTATCAGGATAGTGTCATGCTAGGACATATTGACCTCCTTTCTACCTCCCTGTTTCCTAGATGCTTACACAGACTAAGTTATATTCGTAATATCTGAGAGACAGAATAACTCTGAGTAGTACTCCATTTAATTAACAATTATGTACAACATATGTAAAAAACACAATTGCTGTGATTAGAAGTGTAATTGCAAGAGCTGCACGGTCTGACTGAGTATTGCTAACTTTAGCAACTGGATAAAATCAGGTATTGTACAAGCATGCCACAAAAGTAATGAGCTGCTTTCTGGTGAAAATGGAGATTGATTTATTATCCTAAGAACATGTAGATGAAGGATTCCTTGGAATAAAGACTATGTGGGAAGAAATAGCCAGGGAATTGTTATGGCTAGGCTTGTATAGGCCCTAGGGCTGATAGCCTAGTACCAACCTATGAACCTATAATGAACCATGAGAGGTCTAATCCTGTTCTTAGTAACTACTTGTGTATATTAGTGATTGTTATGGACAGTTACATATATGCCAGTATTAGGGAGTAAGGGTAAAATGAGGTAGGGTTGGGGTTGTGGTTGTGTATATTTTCCAGTAAAGGTCTTTCACTGTTTTTCTGAAATATGTTTTAATGTTGGATATGAGTCACTAGAGGAATATTTTTAATGTTTTGAAATACTTTATTCTATGTATGGATTTTTTATGTAAGGAAAAGTGTTGTTTTTTTTCTTACACATTCCTTAAAGTGTTGGAACAAGTTACTGTCCTTCTATTCAGTATTGCAGTATTCTATACATATGGGCTGTATTCTGCCTTACGACCCGATGTCTGGCCAGTATACAAAAGCTTCAAGCTACTGCCAGTACGTTGGATGTCACATGTCTGCTTTGACACCATCAGCCATAAAAGGACGTGCGCATATACCATCCTCTAAACTTTTCTGCCACCATTTGGAAGGTTGACTCCTACATTCGGTCTGCAGTCAGATTTTGTTGGTGTGTCACTACCAGCTCAGATAATTGCCCCATTAGGGATTTTATTTCTTGTTACTACTTTTGTTTTATTCATGTCATCCAGGAAGGGTAAGTGTAGGTGGGGAAGGCAGATTCCACATAATGATAGCCACGAGCTCTGTCTTTTCTGATTAGAGCCTAGTCATGACCATCAATCCTGTTCTATTTGTCAGATCTTTGTGCCTAAAACATTGCATAGTCAGCTTTTGGTTCCGAATCTGGATCTGGAGAATCATAAGCTCAAGTGTCTTGCTAAAGACAGTATGAAGGGTGCCAGGGGTCCTTTGCAGAGCCAACTTTGAAGAGGAAGGTGAGTAATCTGAAGCCTGAATCATCTTCCACTGTGCCTTCTGCCTCAGACATACCCCTTGAGGTCTGTGAAGACCTGGTGGTAAGTTCGGAGGTCAGATCTGCTTCTTCAGCAGGTACCTCTGTGGAACCTGCTATGGGAATGGATCCCGGCATGTCCTAAGCTTTGCAAATGCCCTCTTTGGGTGGTATGGGGGAACCAGTGCATGTTGGTTTGGAGGACTCCTGCAATGTCAATGCCATTGATGCTGTGACTAGGGATCTGGCTTCATCTGCTGTTAGGCTTATGTTGGGTTCCTCTTCTTTGTCCCCTCTGCCAGAAAGGCATTTTAAGAAGAAGCAGAAAACTAAGCACCCTAGCATTCCTTCTTCTTCTACTCCTCAGTCAGATTTGGAAACTTTTTCTCAGGGTCTTGTTAAGGCCTTGATGGCCTTGAAACCTACTTCCCCTCTGCCTCTGCCTTATTTTTCTTCCTCCCCACTTTAGACTACTGTACCTCAGGTACCTGATTCTGTGTCTGAGGACTCCTCTTTTGATGATGACTCTTTGGAATATTCCAACAACTTGCTTCACCTTTGGAATATACATCTCCTGAGGAGGAATCTAGTGCAGAAGATTTCCCTAAGGGGAAATTTCCTTTGGACAAACCATTACTAAAATCAGGGAGTTTTTCAAATGGGATTGTTCCCAGATTTCCGAAGAACAGAAGGGATAACTATGACCATCTGCAGATGGAGGTTCCCTCACCCTCTGCAGTCCCTCCAGTCCTTCCAGCTTTCTTAGACTTATTTGCTTCTTCTTCTAAAATCCCTGAATTTCAGGCTGCAACTCCTAAGAGGCCAGACAGGTTTTATAAGGTTCCTGATCATAGGATCATATGAGGTTACTAGGCTAATGGCCCTGAGGCCTTTACAAGCCTAGCCAAGAGTTTAGCCCCAAAAAAGAAACCTTAGTCAGCACCTGTCTCCCCTATCAATGAGGGACACAGGTGGAACCTGTGGGACAAATATGAAGATTGTAAGATTTTTTTACAAGTGCCCCTCTGCAAATCCAGCAGTGATCTCCATAGCTTCAGATGAGTCTTTCTGGTTATCTCCTTCTGCCAACCTTCTTCCAACTAATAAAGAGAGCAACATTCTTGAGAAACTGGGTAAAAAAGTATATACTTCTTCCACTTTATCAATCAGAGCTATTATTTACCAGCTGCATATGTCCAGGTATGCCTTAGCTTTTCTTTCTCAAACCTCTCAGGCCTTATCTTCCTTGCCAGATTCTGAGATTAAAACACAAGCCATATCTCTTTTGGCAGCTACTTCTCAGGTAACTAGGCATTCCATTAAGTGCAGATATGATGCTGTTGAAGCATTATCTAGAACTGCTGCTTCTGCCTCTGTGCTTAGGAGGCATTCATGGCTGAGACTTCAATAATTACCTGATTACATTAAGGCCAAGTTACTAGATGCTCCTTTGGACAAGACTGCTATTTTTGATTCAGTGGCTGCAGAGCTATTTAAGGCTATGCAAGAGAAAGGAAAGGAACTCCAAGACTTAAACACCTGTTTGTTTATCCAGTTCTAAATTTCATTGGAATGTTCCTGTCAAAACATCTTTTGTTAGGAGACTAGTGCATTCAGCTTCTTCTTCTTCTTCATCTTCTACTTGTAAGCCTAAGAAGTCTTCTAGAAGGTCCTCTCAGTCAAACTCATCAGTTCCCTCTTCTCATCAGTCCTTTCAGCCCAGACCCATCAGACCCAGTTTTCTGTGACTACCGAGAGGTTCTTCCAAGTCATACCCCTCTTTCTCTTTGCCTTTCTCTTTCTTTTCCTGGACAAGGATCACTCAGGATGCCTGGGTGTTGTCTATTATCCAAAAAGGTTACTTCATGACTTGGGAGAATCTCCATCCTTTCATGGGTATTCTACAGCCCTCCTCCAGTCAGATGCAGCTTTTTCCAGATCTTCTTTCTCAACTGAAGTCTCAGAGCACCTTGCAGGATTAGAGAGGCAATGGGTTTTACTCAAGAATGTTTCTGGTTCCAGGAAAAGATGGTCGTTGGAGACCAATTCTAGATCAATCCCACTTGAACACCTTCTTACAGGTTCCTTTTTTCTGAATGTTGTCCTAGCAGACACTTTTCTCTCTCATTTCATCTCAGGCCTTCATAGCTTACCTGGATCTCAAAGATGCCTACTTGCATATCCCCATTCATCCCCTTTACAGGAAATGATTACATTTCTCTGTGAATTATTTGCACTTTCAATTTTCTGCCTTGCCGTTTGGTCTTTCCACTGCCCCAAGAGTGTTCACAAAAGTGCCTACCTTCAGCCATTGCCTTTCTGAGGGTCCATGGTAATCAGGTTTATCCCTACATGAATGACCTTCTTTTCCTTGCACATGACTCCAATCTCTTTTCTGTAAATCTAGAGAAGGCCATTTGTCTCCTTCAAAGCCTAGGCTTCACCATCGATTTCAAAAAATCCACTTTGGCTCCATCTTAGGATCACATTTTCTTGGGGTGCAGGTTCAGGGCACACTTGATAATGGTCTTTCTACAACAGGCAAGGCTTAATTTCTCATTCACTTCTTAGAAACCCTCCTAACCTTTCCAGGCATCTCAGCCTGGGAGTTCCTGAGACTGCTAGGTTCCATGGCTTCCACAATTCTCAAGCTGCCCTTTGCAAAACTCCACATGAGAAAGTTTCAGTGTTTTTTTAAAGACTACTTGGTCTCAGCATGCTCATCCACTAGATGCCATGATTCCACTTTTTCCATGTCTGAAATATGAGCTCCTTTGGTGGATTCAGCAGTTTTCTTTGAATCCATGTCTTCCTCTTCTTCTACCCCAGCCTTCTCAGCAACTCTTCACAGATGCTTCAGACATGGGCTGGGGAGGGGGCGATCTTTGCATCCAGGAAAGTTCAGAGTCTTTGATCTCCATCTCAGAGGAGTGAGCAAATCTACATCAGGGAAATGAGGGCTCTGCTCATAGTTTTGAAAAATTTCCACCCTCTTTTTCAAGCAGATCCTCTGAAAATCCTTACAGACAACACCACTGTCATATGGTACCTAAATAAACATGGAGGTACAAAATCTTACCTCCTCTGTAGGCTGGCAATGAAGGCATGGGAGCTAGCCATTCAGTACAAGGTCACTCTTCATGCTGTTTATCTTCCATCTGCTGAAAATGTTGTGGCAGATGCATTAAGCAGGACTATGACACAATCCCATGAATGGATGCTTCACAGGAATCTGTTCTGGGACCTGATTCATCAGTGGGGTACTCCACATCTCAATCTGTTTGCCTTCCCTCAGAACAGACAACTTCCTCTCTTTTGTGCCAGGATGCCACATCCCCTGGTTTGGAAGGTGGATGCTCTTTCTTTCTCATGGAAGGGGATGTTTCTTTCTGCATTCCCCTTCTCTCTCATACAGAAAGGTGTGCTGAAGATTCAGCAGGACAAACCAAAAATCTTGTTGGTGAATCCCTTTTGGCCAAGACAGCATTGGTCCCTTCTTCTTCTGCAGTTAGTCAAGGGCCATCACAAGTTCCCATACTGGATGGATCTCATCACACAGGACAAGGGATCCTTACTTCATTCACATCTGTCAACATTACAACTGACCCTGTGGGTGATCTACATCTGATCCCTTTCAGGCACCTTTATTCTCAGGACGTGTTTGGGGGTTTGTAGGAGGCCAGGAAACCCAGTACAAGAAAATCTTATATTTCCAAATGGAGAAGATTTTCTATCTGGTGTCTTAAAAAGAAATCTAGATCCATTTGCTGTGAACATTCCTGTTGTGCTTTCCTACCTGTGTGAGCTTCTAAAAAGTGGCTTATTATATTCTTCAGTGAAAGTCCGCTGTTCTTCTTTTTCTTCTTGTCTGCCATTGTCACTTATTTTAGCTTCAGGATTGGAAGTCAAGCTTTTTCTTAAAGGTTTCTTTCATATTAAGCCCCCAAGAAAAACAGTGCCCTTCTTGGGACCTTAATTATGTTCTAGAAAAGTCCAATAAATATAACCAAAAGGCATACACAGCAAACCTGTAAATCCAGTATAAAAAAGGATAATCCAAATGTACTATGTTTCCGTTATTAAATACTAAGCGTTCTGTTCACAAATTATATTTTGTTTGTAAAAACTGGTTTATTAGCATGCAACAGTAAGCGCTTTCACATTAGCTTCATCAGACCGTTAAAATTCAAACACTTATCAATTACAAACCTTTTATATAAAATAATGACGTATTGATGAATGAAGCAGCCTTCAATTACTCATTTAAAGGTGTATTTACAACCACCACAGTAAACCATCTTTTGTAGTTTAAAATGTAAAAAGTTTTTTCATCCTTTCACATGGATAAATGTGCTACTCATACAATACATTTAAAATGCCATTATTATTATTACTATCAGTTTTACAATATTAATTAAAAGCTACAAAACGTTGTGCATACTTATTAGCATGTTGATGGCTCACTTATTTAATCCTGTAATTATACATTTCCTTCTATTTAAATAAAATAACATCATAATACAGTGAAAGCTACTACTTGGTCTTCTGTGCACACTTTTACTAAACGTAACAGGTTGTGCTCTAATTCTAGAACAACGTTTGCAAAGGATAGTCTTCATGGTTTTCTGGAGTCTTCTTCTTTGCAACCTTCTTTTGTTCTGTCCTCCTCCGTAGGTTCCATTTAAGCTATAGCATGCTCCCATATGCAAAGAATACTGCAACATTGAATAGAAGGACATAGAATAGTTGTTTAAAATCTTACCATAACCATAGATGTCCTTCTCTTCTATGTTGCAGTATTCTGTCCCTCCTGCCTTCCCCCTGCATCTTGTCTCTTCATTGGGTGACTTATTGTTTTCCTTAGGACTCCTGTTTCTCATGGGGCATTCTAGGTCTGAAGATTGTATGTGCGGACATCCTTTTATGGCTGACATTGTCAAAGCAGATGTGTGATGCATGTACTGGCAGTAGCTTGAAGCTTTTGTATACTGGCTGGATGTCGGGTCACAGGGCAGAATACAACCCCTATGTAAAGAATACTACAACACAGAAAAGAAGGACCTCTGTGGTTATGGTAAGATTTTACACAACTATTCTTTTTCCATTTCAAAAGCTGTTATATCTTAGGATTTGCAAACAGAGTCAGTGTTTTGGTGATATTTGTCCCTGCTTATTTCTGAGAGAGCTTGTTTTTGACTCTAACTAGAAGATTATTTATTTATTTTTTTTGTTTATTTGTTTACCATTTGTTTAGTGGGAAGTCTGACTGGGACAGAGCCCATTTTCAATGGAAGCCTAGGGAGAAAAGCTTCAAAGACAATTAACAAATGACACGGATAATGATAAAAAATTCCATAGATACAAGAAAGAAGTGACATTGAAATACATTGGCTGGAATGCCACATCAAGTATACCTGGAGTAATATTCAGTACATACAAGTAGGAATCAGTACTTTAAACAGCTTTTTAGTATTACACACATTAGTACTAATTACATTGCAGGAGTATTCCCAATAGACGTCAGATTAAAGAGTTATTTTTCACTAATGAACGAGTCTTAATAAGTGATATTCACGATTGAAAGTGGAAGTAAGGAAGGATAAGAAAAATCAACGTCATAGGTGGGCTTATCCATCAGTCAAATAGTTCAGTAGTGAAAGTAGTCAAACAGGAACAGTAAGGAGAAGGAAACATATGCCAGAGAGACAGGATTAGGGATAGTACTTGTACAATGCGAGAGGAAAAGAGGAAGTAAACATGTTTTGATAGAAGGAAAATAGTTATAGGGGAAAGGGGAGAAGTTAAGGGAAAGATATGGTTGTATTATATGCAATGCGGTGGTAAGGGGATGGAGTACAGTAATAAGTCAGAAGGTTTGATTACATATGGTGGATATAAAATGGTAGGAAAAAGACAGGTGAGTATTGGGCATGGAATAAGATTTACCCAGGACTAGTTTATGGGCACAGTCGTTTATTACAGAGAAAGGTCTTTGGGTAGATTTTTGAAGTGTGTTGGCTCAGTAGTAGTTATGATAAGCTGTGGAATAGTATTCCAAATTTTTGAGACATAGTTTGGATAGAAACAGTCTCAGGCAGAATGGTTACACTTGGATACGTATAGAAGAGTTTTGTTTGAGGATCAGAGGACTCAAGTGTTGGTGGAGGGTTGGAGCAATTTATGTAGTGCTGTAGTTTTTTCTGAATGGTCTACCAATCTATGGGCAATAATGAGTTGAGTGAAGGTTAGGTAATCTTGTAACTCTAGCCAGTTGAGCTGTAATAAGGTGGACCAGTAGTGAGACCGATGTGGGTAGTTAGTGACAAATTTGGCAATTTTATTATAGCAGAATTCCAGTTTGTGTAAGTCGGTTTTCTTTAGGTTTGTGAAGATACAAAAAGAAAAATCTAGCAAAGCTAAACTTTCAACTGTGTGATACTTTAAACCTCTTATATCAGAGGCAACATTGGATATATGCAAATGACCCCTTAAGGATATCAGGACTTAAAAATAAAAGTAAAAGAAAAAGTCTTGGACATTCAGAATTGCCATTTAGCTGAAACAGCTGTTTGCTTACAAATAAACTTAGTTATGAAGAGCACCAGGCCTATTACTTCACACAGCATCATAAATGCCTCTGTGACTGTGAATGACTATCAGCATGAGCAGTCCTTGGTTTTATGTTATTAATTTGTTTGACATTCCTGGTTTCTTAAAAGCCACATTACCCAAACTATTAGAAGAACTCATTTAAGAAAAACATTATTTTTCTTTTTTTTTTTAAACAAGAAACATGTTTATTAAATTATCACATTTGACATAGACAATCATACATTTATATAAATGAAAACAAACCATATTGGCATGATTTTAGTTGCAAACATTATACATCACAAGTCATGTTGACATAATTGTAGTTGCAAACATTATACATCACTTTACCCAGTCATTGTCAGTAAAACATTACGTAGCGCATTCAAATCCTGTCTTCTTTTAAATTTTGTTCCTCCTCTGCATGTATTGTTCTCGCAATTCCCATTTTTCCATTGTAATTCGCTCCTACCATTTTCTGATCCCAATTTCAGTTGTTTTATCTATGTTACTATATTCACTACTTTTAGAAAGTTGGTTTAGACTTTGATTTTCATTTTCTAGTATTTTTTTTGGCAGCCACCATAATTAGACTCAGCAAGGTCTTATTATGCTTTGACAATTCCAATTCTGTATCCTAGCTCAAAAAATAATTTCCTAAGTTACACCAATTTTCTTACCCAATATCTCTGACAGAGCAGTGTGCAAGGTATCTTTAAAGTCTGCCAACTCATTACACTCCCAGAATATAATTTCCCAGTTACCTCTTTCTTCCCCATAAGAACTCCAACATTTGCTTTCTACCTCAGGAAAAATTCTTTAGAGTCTACTTGGGGTATAAAGATACCTATGTAAACACTTCCAAGCAAAGATCCTAAATCTTCTAGACTTTGTTGCATATTTGGGAACTGTGTAAATATCCCCCTTTGCTTATTTGTGAATTGTTTATCCAATCTCTTTTCCCAATCCTTTCTAGCCTTCTCTGATTGATTCTTATAATTAAGATGCAGTATTTTGTATGCTTTACTAATTACTCCTTTTTTAACAGCAACTTCTGTTCTAGATTCTACTAAAAACTCTACTAATGCTGGCCTTTCACTTAAGATCCCCCTATTTCTTTCTTTTTGCCTATACTCTGATACCAATCCTTAACAGGGAAGGCAATCTCTATCCTGCAGAACAAATAAATTCTTGGTCTCTTCCCATTCTCTTGCCTTTCTCTAATTATTTGCTTCCAATACCTTAGTTCTTTTACCAGATTTCTCCAATAAATTCCAGTCCCCTCTTGCCTATTGTCTGTATCCTTAATTGCAGTCATCCCTATCAGTAGAATCTCCTTTCTCCATTACCATAGAAAACTTTCTGCTACTTTATAAATATAATATTCTGCATGGTTACTGTTATTCTCCTTAAGGATCTGAATCCAAAATCACAGTCTCTCCTTATTTCTTGAGCTTCTCCCCTGTTTCATCATTATCCCTTTCCACTTTGAATTATAGGTTTCTGTTTGTGCTATGTATATGAGCCTTAACTATGTAGCTCTGAAATACCCTTTCAAATTGAGTACTCCCAAACATCCTTGTTCAATTGTAAGAATCAGCTTATCCCACGTGACTTTTGGTGTCTTCTCTTCCCAGATAAATCCTTCAGCTTGTTATTAATTGCTATCCACAACTTCTCTGGTTGATAAAAATATGCCTGACCTGTGTATAAAAACTAAAGGGACTAAACTATTTAATTACTTATATCTTTCTATCCATATCCATATAACAGATCTTCCAGTTTCTCAGGTTTTGTATTATCTTTTTATTCTCTTTCCACATATCCTTAGCTACCACACCAGAATCCATTTTAATCCATACTTCTAAGTATTTCATTTTATCATGTTCCCATAAATATGGATATTGCTGAAGCAAACATGCAAATACATAATATACAGCCATTGCCTTTGTTTTAGCTTCATTCATTTTGCATTATGAAAAGATTTGAAACTACCTTTAATTGTTCCACAACACTGAAATGTCCTTTCCTGGTTTTATCAGGTATAACATAATATCATCTATAAATAGAGCCAGCTTTGTTAACTATCATACCAATTATATCCGTGAATTTCTGAGGCTCTTATTTTCTTTGCCAATGTGCCTAACTTTACAAAAAACAGTTTGAGAAAGAAGATAAATGTTTTGACTTGATGTGACATCATTCTGATGTAATGATTTAGAATTGGTAACTTATATAGTGCTTACGTTTAGGTTTTATAAAGATCAAAACACTTCAGACATATTTTCTGATAAGCTATTATACTTTGCAGCAATATTAAAATTAAATATGGCATTTGGCATATTTTACACATAAGGAAGAAACACTTGAAAACTTAAGAACAAAATTCAAGATGCCAGGCAGTTATAACTATATTCTTCGACAAATGATATCACTAGTAAAGCTAAAATACCCTAACCACAAAATAGAATTACAAAATATAGAAACGACCCAAAACATAATCAAAGCACTAGTGGCTAAGGAAAAAATAATTTCAAAATCCTACAAATTAATAAATGAGTTAAAACACCAATCTGCACTACTTTACTCAAGATACTGGGAGAAAATAAATAAAACCATTGCAATAGCACAAAACAAGATGCTATTAACAATACCTTAAAACTTACACTTTTCAAAAACTTAATCTATACACAAATGATTAACAACAATGCATACTATACCCCAGCTGTCCTCAAAAAATTTGGTTACAAAAAAAGCTCAATGTGCCTTTTCTGCTCCAGTGAGGATGTGGATATCCTTCACATTTTCTGGAGCTGTAAGAATATCTTCAAGCTCTGGTGGTCCCTAAGAGTGCAACTTGAAAAAAAATTGGATACGAAAAAAACACCTTCTCCTGGGAAACAATGATTCTGCACATAATTCCTAGTTCAACTAATGGAATGCACAGGCATATCTTAGTTACAGTATGTGCCTTACTTAAATTTTATATATCTAAAAATTGGGTAAATAACAAAAATATCTCATGGAACAACATTAAAGACATCGCAGTTAAATATGTCACTTCCCACAAACTAGCTACAAAAAGCACAAAAAAAAAGAACATGCTTTCAAACATACTGGAATTATCTTCTAGACACAATCTTGACAAGCAAACAGATTGCATAAAACTAAATGTAAATCAGGTGGCATCTTAAAAAAACCTTTACATTACTAAACACAACTTGTGTATCACTTAAATATGCAGCATGCTTCTAGGATAACAACGGATGGCTTCCAACACTGTAAACAGTGTAATTATGTATATACTGTAAAGTTTTGTTTTGTTTTTCATAATCCTTATCAGCAAAGGTATCCTACATACACAAACTAAGCACACAATTTTTGTATCATGACCCAGTTTTCCCTGCAACCCTCAGGTATGATGTAAACATGTCAACTATAAGTCTTTTAATGTCTAGCAAGTGTCTAAATGATTCTTTGTTAATAAGTATTTACCTTTACTCATTTTGTTTTTTACATGCTGTATGTTTTGTTTTATTGTCTGTTTTTGAAAAAAAAAACAATAAAAATGTAATTGAAAAAAAATTAAATATGGCATTATCTTGGGTAATTATCAGTATTTCTTTCCAAAAGAACTTTGCATACCTGTTTTAAAACTTCAGATGGCTTTTCAGACTTTATTATAAAGCCTTTCTTTTCAAAAGTACTAATAAACAGTTTATTTTCATATTTAATTTCTATAGCATGCATATTATTTTAATAACACTTGGTTTTGCTTTTGCAAGGTACCCATTTCTACTGCATATTCATCAAGTCTGGTTAAGAGCCTGCAAGACTTCTTCTTCCAATTATAGCCACATGGAATACAAGTCTGAATTTCAATTAAACAAGCAGCTTTTACAGAGTATATTCCTGCATTGCTGTCTTTAATTTCACATCCATTACTTTTGCACATAATCCTGCCCTTATTTTTTGTTTTTACTTTACCATTTACCTCATGTTTTATTAAACATTAAGTTTGATGATTAATTCTTTTAACTGTGAACTAGTCAGTTGGTCTGCACAAACATTTAACTTTTGATAAGATTGTGTCTGTTTATCTTAATTTGGTGTCCCATACTTCATGGTTCCATATAGTTCAGATTTTATCTCCTACTGGAAGATGATGCAGCTCAAAAAATTCACACCCTTTGGCTCTGCTATTCAAGTTAATAACATACATATCTATAGTCTCATTAGGAATTTGCAGGCGTCTGAAGTACATAAAGTATAATTCCTCATGGCCTTTTAAGCATCCTTAATGTTTCTTACCAAGTAATGTGCAGTCTACAGATTAGTTTTCTTCAGCTTTGTCAGGTAATCCAGTTGTAATGAATAATAAAGCAACCTACTGAATCCAAAGCTTCTGTATTTTAGCCAGTTCAATTAGCCTTTTGTTTTGCAGCACCCATATTCCCAAAGGGTCTACTTTAGTCACATTTCTACACTGAATTACACTTGCATAGCTCCAGACACAGCCTCATTTGAAAGCAAATACATTTCTTCACTTCTGCAAATGTATTTGTTCAATTCTGGCTGATATAGTCCTCTCTCTTGTTATGTCAAAAGGCTTATTGAATAACTCATGTTGACAAGATGTAGGTAAATCAGTTGAGCTACCTCATCAGCATATAACATATAACCCATATCGATCTGTTCTATTAGGCATGATCATGGAATAAGTGATTAGAGAATGAAAATATTATTAGTAAAAAATACAGATGTAAGGAATAAGAATTTACAGTGACATGGAGTAAGTAAAAATTAATATGGAAGAAGACGCATTTTGTGTGTCTGTGTGTGTGCGTGTGTGCGTGCGCATGCACGTGTGCGTGTGCGTGCATGTGCGCGTGTGTGTGTGTGTGTGTGTGTGTGTGTGTGTGTGTGTGTGTGTGTGTGTGTGTGTGTGTGTGTGTGTGTGTGTGAGAGACAGAAATATAACACTGAGGTAAGGAAAGAAAACAGAATTTGGGTACTGGATGGTACTGGGGAGCCTAAGCACATTGCACAACTAATGAATTTGTTCTATCCTGAAATTAATAGATAGAATGTGAAATTTGAAAACAGTGATGCAGAGTATGCAAGTGACTATACGTATATGCCTCATGGATAAAGAAAGTATTTGCATAGAGGGATAGTGGGGACATTGGTAAAATAATGCTAAGCATGGTGGCGCTGACATGTCAAAAGTCTATCTTATGGCTAGAGGTGCAAAAGCGTTGTGCCAAGACATGGCAAGTGAAAATGCTCTCAGCTGAAGGGGAAAAAAAAACTTAGTAAGGATGTTGACAGGAGGATGGCCATGCATTGTGGAAAGATTTTACATTTACAAATCAAATCAGCTAAACTGAATCAGCTATACTGAATTAGAAATTGCACAACCCAGAAGGACAGCTAGAGATGGTAAATGTCCATACTGAAATCCTGAATAAAGGAGAGGTGAGAGTGGTTGTGGTGCTAGTTATGGATATTTGGTCTGATTCTTTTTACAAGTTTTTCTACAGCTGAAAGGATTGTACCCATTGAGTTGTAGAGGCAAATATCTCTGTTGGAAGGCCTCAGCATTTGATTGACAAAACTCATCCTTTTAGGTCTGAAGAGTGGGCAACCAGGAAAGCAGCAAGGCAAATTTGACACTGTTAGCTACAGGATATGGAAGGATTGCCTTTTGATATTTCTCACAAGAGAGCCCTGATACTTCCTGTCATTGAAAACTTGAGAAGATAGAATGCAGTTATTCAGAAGAGGTCTCCATCCCAGTTGATAGCGACATACAGAAGTAGGAATTATGAGTGCTGTTCCATGACTATTACAATCAAGCCAAGAATGGTTGCATCCCATAGTGGAAGGTCTGCAATGTGGAGGAGATGGAACAAGAGATTGTATATCAGACTTCTATGCATTCTGAGATGTTGCTCCTGAAGCTAAGAAGAATCTGTGATACAATGCAGTGATGGATAGACATGAAGTTACGTTGGTATTTGTGCAGGAAAGCCCAGACAGTGAAAGAATGCAAGAAATAACTATGAACCATTACATAAAAGGGCAATTATCCCCGTAAAGGTAATGTTAATGCTTCAAAAGAGAGGACAAATTTTAGGCAATCTCAGTGAGTTACTGCCAAGAATTCAAAATACTAGAGAGTCGATTATCTAAACTAATTGAGACCTAAGATAGTTCAAATAATCAATCTGTTTGGATAATCAAACATATAATTGAACCCTATAAAAACTGCTAAAAATTTTATTGATGAACATTAAACAAGAAAAATAGAACAAATTTTCTGTAAGTAGAAAAATATTATTGCAGTACAAGCTCAAAAAGCACACGAAAACAAATGCGTATAATGTTTACATATTCAGATTTTATGATTTTTTTCTACCTGAAAACTTTGGAAGGCTGCATTCGGATAACTGACATTTTGGATAATCGACGTTCAGATAATCAACACTCTACTGTATAGTTTTGTTAATGACTGAAGACTGAGATAGTGATGGACTGAAGCAGCTAATCAGAGCAGAAGAAACAGTAAGATTACAAGATGAATACAAAGAGTGGAGGGAGCTGAGAATGAGAAAAGGGGAGTGCAGCACACATGTAGTTGAGATAAGAGCAGTTAAGGCTGGGCAGCTTACTTCCTCTTATTTCCTTAAGTGACATGTCCCCATACTGTTTCTTTTCTATTTTTCATTTGTTTTCCTGTCAATTACATGGTTATACAGAGCAACCAATCTCTCCAAGAATTTTCAAGTGGTCTTAGGATGGATATAACATTTTTTTTTTGTTCTGACCTGAGTGGTAGCACTACGACCAGTGTAGAATTCTTGCTGTGAGAGGGTAGCTGATGGTATACAAGAAATCCATAGAGATCTACTTCAGTTTCTGAGTGGGACTGTTAGCTCTATAGTTGACCATAAATCTGAGGAGTAGAAAGGACTAAACAATCTCCTTTCCACAAACTTGTTATTCATATCAAGATGAGAGAAGTCTTGTTGCAGACAAATATTTAAGATGATAAGAGTTAAGTCTCCAAGTTTATTCTTCTGTGTTTTTCTTCATGTAAGCTACAAATGTTTATGGTTTCCTGTTTTGGGATGCTTGACATTTTGAAATGGTTTACTGGGGGATTCATTATAAACCTCACAACAGAGACAAATATGTGGCTAAATCAGGTGATAACATTTTCTTCTTAGAGGTGAGAATGAGTGAGTTAAGTATAGGGCTTAGGGAGGAGGAAGTCTTCTTGGTGCTAAAAGACATACAGTACAGTGACCCTGTAGTACACTTTGTAAATTTCTTTTACATTCTAACTTTTCTCTTTTTGGTTTCTGTTGGTCATGTTATTTCATGGAATAGGGGAAGCAGAATTTGAACTCATGATTTGTGACATAGGTCTAGCAGTGCATTGATTCTACCACCAATATAATAGTCTGTCATGTATTTAATTTAAGTGAGGGATCAGGATATAACTTTTCTTTGATGTGAGATGATTATTAAGCAGAATGTTATGTATGGGGTCCCAAAACTCTTTAATTGCTGTAATATGTGAAGTTCACTTTCACAGTAGATGGAGATGAACATGTTTTATTTGGATTGCTCAAGGGAAAATACATTATTTGCAATACATCACTTGGTGATTGTGGGAGAATGTTTCCTTCTTTTTTAAGGGGAAGACTGCTTAGGTTTGTACTCCATCAGGGAGCTTGCCGTTTAGTAATGAAGAATGATGCATTGGAAGGATTATCTGAACAATTGTGGATGACTGCAAGAGGAGATGTTGAAAGCATGACAGGTAGAATCAGGTATGGGAATGCTGGGACTAGCCAGAAATGTGTAGAGGGAGTTTGCTGAGGATGGGAACTTAGCATATTGAGGGATGTGAGGGAAAGGGGGGGATTATGCTTGGGAGATGTTAGAAGGTGATGCCTAGGAAAGGTTTTAATGCCCATACTTGGAGGAATGATTGTCTGTGATCAAGAGTCAGTGCTGCTGGGAGGTAGAAGGGAAAGTTTAGAAGAACTTTTCACTCGCAGCCAAAGGCTTTCTAGACCCATCTCTATCAGAAACTCTGTGACATGCCAATGAGGGTCTTTGCTGGAGTAGGGAGGCCTTAGAACAGAAACACTGAATGTTGGAGAAGCCAAGTGCCCATATTACATAAGAGATATAATTAATGAATGAAAAAGTGAAAATGTGGAGCTATTCCTTTTAATATAAAATAAAGTTAAGAAGAAGGTTAGTCAGAAAACTGCAGAAGAGATGCTTTACCAGATTGGGCTATGATTCTGTGAGAAGCAGGAAAGGGTGTTGGTATTCTGATTATGAGTAAGACAGGACTAAAAAAGAAAGAAAGAAATGGTGGTGAGGAAGGGTACATGGGTGGTCATACATTTGTATATTTAATTTATTGAATTTGTTAACTGGAGTAAAGCACTGACCAATTCTGACCAATTTCAGGCTCAGCCTGGGGTCAGTGATATGACCACTGCTGTTAACAGGAGGAAAAGGTGTGGCATTGGAGTTTGCTATGGACAAATGGAGAAGATGAGTGGGAGCAACTAGTTTTAGGAGTTGTTAAGGATCTTAGGGGGAAGGAGACAGGGTTGTGCTATAAGGAGATTTCAATTTTGCGATGGTACTGGAGTTGAATATGCTTTAGGGCAGAAGATGCCATTCTTTGCAAATCAAAGAAGTTTTATAGAAAGGAGTTTGGGAAAACCAATGGATATATGGAGGAGTTCATTGGGAAAGGGAATGTCTTTTATTATTTTGAAGTGAGAGAAAATAGACTATCAGACTAGTTTGTTTTGTTACAGACACTATGACTTAGTAATAGATTAGGGCAGTTGAAATTTTGGAAAGGAACTTATCTGATCATGCAGTGGTGTTTTGGGTTAGGAATTCCATAGAAAGCTGGAATGAAAATGTGCTCCAGTAAAGTGGAAGAATAACATTTCATTTGATTGATTACCAGAGATGATGAAGCACCCATTGGAAGATAAAGAAAGGATAAGAAGGGAAGGCTAGAATGCAATCCGGTAAAAATCTTATTCAGGAGAATGATAATGGATAAGGTGGTGTTAAACTGCTGGAAAATATGAGGATAGCAGATGGACAGCATATGGAACTGGATTGGGGAGAAATGCTATCATAGTTACAGCAAGGGATGGGAATGGCCATAGAAAAGCAGGAATTTAGAATAAGAAATATCAAAGAAGAAAAAGTACAAATCCACTCAGGACACATTGTTGTTTGTTTATTTATTTTTTAATATCAAGGAAGATATTAAAATAACAGAGACACCACAGCTGGAGTCTTACTCAGCATGAAGGGACAGTTAGGTGAGTGAAAGAGGAAGTGAAGGTGAAAATGCCCCCACGCAAGTTAAAGTATCAAAGTGGAAGTGATGGTTTCAGGCTGGATGAATAAGGTATGATGCTGGGGGGTCACATTGTTAGTAGAGTCAAAATTAGTAGTGGTTTTCAATGAATTTACACAGGAAGATAATTACTAAAGAAGCTGTTTTTAGAACTGGGATAAGCCAGGATTTGCAGGTAAATTTAGAGTATTTCAAGAGGAGTAATAAGCGAAGGTGAAACAATTTCAGTAATAAATTATGTGAAGAAAAGCAAAGCTGAGGAAGAGACAGTTGTCCCATTAACTGCTATAAAATAATAGGTGTGTAGATAGTTTGCATGTTAGTGAGGGTCTTTACTGAGATAAGCAAGTATGATGAGGCACCAAGGGCTGTATGGAAAGTGGCTATGATGAAGCTGTTCAGTTGGAAAGGGGACAAGGATGGCCTATGGATTTTAATCAGACTGAGCTTTTTTTAATGAGGATGCAAACACATTTTTCAAAGATTAAGCAGAATAGCTTAAGAAAGGTATTGTCAAATGTAGTAAGATGAGTCCGTCAGGCTGGGTTTAATTAGAGGCATATCCTCTACTGATAATTGGGGGTCACATTTACACTATATAGATGGTGTCAAAAGAAATGGAATGTACAGAAAGGGGTAGTGTTGGTGGATGTTCAAAAGACCATCAACATGGCTCTTTAAGAGATATTGTTTATATGGCAGAGCAGATAACAGGGAAGAGATGCATTATATGTGCAGCAGACCCTCTATATTGTAAGCTTAGGGCAAAGAAGGTTCTCAGTGGTGGGAAAACAGATGGAGTGGAATTGCAGAGGGAAATCCATGAGTGGTGTACTAAGCCCCCTGTTCTTTTCTTACTAGTCATTGTGAAAGTTGCACACAGAGTTAGAAATTTTCTGGATGGTAAGGCTGTTGTGGCTAGCAATAGTAGTATATATTCACTGATGGCACTGCATTGATTCTAGAGGAGGTGGGGGTGTTGCTCCTAGGTGTTGTTTAAATTTTTAGAAGTTTGGTGCAGGGACAGGGTTGTATTACCATCCAAACAATGCCGACAGTGGTGATAGCTGGTAAGTAGGTGTAGAAAATGTGGAAGCAGTTTTTTTACTTTCTCAGGGAAAGAACAATATTTAGGCTGTGGGTATGTTTGATGGTAGAAAGGATGGTGAAGAGGATGAAGGAAATTAACTGGAGGCAATTAAAGAAAAAGGTGGGAACATTTTTGGAAATGGTCTCATAATGTTCAGGCTTTGGAAGCCTGGGTAATGGTAATTAGGATAATGTTGCTGCCTTTAGTCTGTATATTTTGTAACATGTAGGGATGGGACTGCCTCACAGAGATATGTGGGAACTGCAGAGTGTCTATGGGCATTTTCCTTTGGAGGTAAGTGAGAAGCAGGTTTGGGAATGGCAGGCTGTAGACAGATAGTGATCGTGAGAATAGGGATGCATCCCATAGGATCCTAGCAGCATTAGATACTCAAAGCAACTGTATCTTTGCTGATAACTACTCTCAGGTTCAACCAATTTCTTCACAGAGGCTGAGTCCTGTAAGTTCCAGCATAAGTTTAACAGTTCACATCCAGTTATCATATCTACCATTGAAGGATGAGAAGAAATCACATTGCTTTATCTGCAAAGGAGGTTTATCCCAGTGCAAGAGGAAAAGTTGGGTGATGGCCCTGTTCCTCCATTTTGGTTTATTTATTCCTTAATGTAGGTTTGGGTCTCTGGTTATAGTGATGGCTGGAGTATTTGATTTACAGAGAAAAACGAAGTCAAGTATAGCATAGTAAGCAAGGCATAAATCTCCCCACATAGGTCTCTAATACAAAGAGAACAGGGACAAGATGTACATTCTTTTGGGATAAATAAGATTTTTGGCCTTTATATATTTATTTTTTTATGATTGTATTGTATGATACATGCAAAAAGATGTTATTTTCAATAATGGGTCTTCCTAGTGCAGAATATAAGGGAACAATGACTTTCTTGGATTTGGAAAAGATGCCTTTGGCAGTTAGTTGTGAAATATACAAGGATTTCTTGATACATTTGCCACATGGTGATAAAGGGTGAAGAGCTCTATCTAACCAGGTGTTCAGATCCTGTCTTGTTTGATAATGGGGTGCTGTCAGTGTTGTAGCTGCAGTGATACATTCCTTGGTGTTCTGTTTCAGCTCTTTTTCTTAACACCATGTGTTAACTTGTGTTAGTTATTTTTTAAAGGTCAACATAACTTCATGGTGCTTAATATTTACACCCAGTTTTCAGTCACTGACAAATTCGATCAACCAGGAATCGTTGTGAGTGCTAAGGCTGAAGAAATAAATGCCAAACAGAAAGGGACCAAGCACAGATTCCTGGAGAGCACCACTGATCACCTTTTTTATGTCTGAAGATGCATCTTTTTCAGTGAAGGGAGGTGTCTAAAGAAAAGCAGTCTTACCCTTATCTGATACTTCTCTAGCAAGTGCCAGTTTGTCTCACTATTTGTTGCTCAGGTTGTTGTAAGTCATGCCATTTATTTCATATGGACTACAATCATATCACAGTCATACCTTTTGGTGGAAAAGGTATTGAGTGCTCAGCATTCCTGGCTCCAAAGAGGCAGCTGATTGCAAACTTACTTATCATTCTCAGCTTGTTTGGCATGGAATCTGTACATCTAACAATAGAGTCTCAAATCATAAGAATATTTACAGAAGCTGGATTATGAATATTTGATACAAGAGTGGTTTGTTGTTGGTGACTTGGTGATGTGGGGGGTACATGAAGAGGCTGTACTGGGGAATTTACACTGATAGCTAAATTTAAGAGTTCTAGTAGGCTTTGGTATTGATGTTAATGATTGATGTTAATCCGTGTAAGAAATATTTGTGTTGTCTGTATGAGAATGTTGCATTTGTATGGGTGAGAGTCAGAGAATGTGATGCTCACTGTGTGTTGTTAGCTGACAGGTTAAGGTCTATTGAGTCTCTAAAGCAAGGCACAGATATACTCCCAGTAGTCTGTATGGCACTGAAAATAGGCACAAGGTTTTGAGCCAGTCTGCATAATTTTATGATTTAAGTCCCTGAAGTTCTTAAGAGAAAAGCACTGTGGGCATTCAGGTTGTCTCAGATGTTTGAACAGGTGCATACTGAAATGAGCATTATGCTCAATTATTGGCCTGATGAATGCAGAATACAGTGGAATCACCACATTCCTGGACATAGAAGCCATACCTTTTATAATAAACTGCACAATAAAAATGACTTTTTACAATAGTGGATAGATGATGATTGAAGGACACCTTCCAGTCTACCTAGGATCCCAGGTCCTTAACTACTGGCTCAGTTTTCAGGTGTGTGTTGTCAATGTTGTCATGTGACAGTTACAAAAGACTGCTCTTCCCATTCTGATTTAGTCTCTGTGAGGATACTATTATATATTTTTTGGCATTTCTTTTTGGTTCATGGTTTAGATGCCAGCTGCTGGTTTGGGAAAGGCCCTCTTGGAGGATATTAGTTTCCACTGGGGAGTTTATGATGGCACTAAGTTTACTGTCATCATCATCTGCATACTTGGTCAGCCATAAACCCATAACAACAGTTGGAAGAAATTAGGAGGTTACATTTCCTAAGCATTTTAATGGGGTGACATTTGTTTATCCTTTAGACAGTGTGGAACAGCAGAATTAATCCATGATAAGAAAGAACAAAGTGCTCATTTCTGAAATTGATTCTCTCTATTATTTCAGAGGAAGATCTGCTTTTCTAAACTGGTTATGTTAAGACCTATTTTGCCTTGACCTATATTTCCCCAGTGACCATAATACTTCTTTTTGAGGTGCGTTTTTGCAGTTATGGAATAATTAAATAAACCCCCTTAACAGTAGGAATATTTACAGATATATGTAACAGAAATGCCAGATAGGATACCCTCTATTGCGTTTTATGGTGGAAAGTATGTGGATCTTCTTTTAAAGTCAACTGAACTTTTTTATCATGCTTTATTATAAAACAGATGAAAGATAAAAGTAAAAAGTTGGAGAGTGTGCAATCAGTAAAAACAAATTTAAATATAGAGGTGAAGCAAATACTATAGTACAGTGATTTATATATTTTTGTATTAAAATAGTAGTAATAAACAAAATAAAAAAATGTACATTAAAATTTGGGCAGACATAATAGACATTCAATATCTGAAAATCACATTGATGCAATATTTCAATATTTCAAATAAAATCTCCTTATGGAATTATGGAATACTATTATTTAATATATAGTTCCCTTTCATTAGAAAACTATGTAAAAACAATAATGGAAAAAGGTAAAATGCATCATTTTAAAAACATATTGGTTAGTCCTGCAGAGATCTTTAACCATGCTGCAGTGAGACCTTAATCTTATTTCTAAGTCTGTGCCTACAATAGATGCCATACTAGGGAGCACTGTATACACAGTAACCAAGAAACATTAATCCAGAACAAGTATATATATGGAATGATCAGATAATGGGACTCATAAACATGTGACCACTATTACCAATGCATATAGTTCAATGTGATCTGATCTTTGACATATAACACCTGATGGTTCCAGAATACCTAGAGTGCATGATGCTACATGTATGATAACAGTATTACTGCCGACATGACAGGGAAAACTACAGCTACAAGAGATGGTGATATACTGCACGTGTGCAACTTTAGCCCACAGATGTTTTCCACCAGCATCATGGGTGAAGGGTGCAAGTGCAAATGCAAATACATGGTGCATCGTAAGTGCAGTCTCACATACATCACCTCCTATATGCCAACAGTGTAACAGCATGCGTGCAGGCTTTCCCCACATAATGCTTGCAGTTTCACTGTTAACACAAGATAATGCACCTGTTTATGCCAGAAATGTCCATAGATTTCAGCTGGCTGTGCCATTGCTTTGAATGTACATGTTTGTGTGCTCATCTAAAGTATACTTTCCACTTTTTCTAGTCTCGGGCAGTGCTAACTCCTTTTGGAATCTGAAGAAGTTCACCTCTACTCCTTATTTGCCTAAGGAGAACAAGGAATTATGATTGTCTTTTAAGGAATTGGTCATATCATCAATACTCAAGGTTGTATGCAATACAGAGTGCAAATGCTTTTGGAAGCAGGAGCATAAATTGAACAATAAACTTGGTTAATAAGTCAAGAAGGGTCTTTAGTAGCATTCTACTGTTGAAATTCAAGCAGTGTGAGAGTCCTGAATGCAAAATAGAATTCAAAGAACTCAGTCCTTAAAAGACCTTTTACAATGCTAGTCAGGAAGATGACACTTTCAAAAATTAAACTGAATAATTTTTTTCTTTCAAAGCTGCTGTGCTATTTTTTAAGTTATTTTCATATTTCTCCAGGTTGCAATGCTTGGTTCAAAATGCCCCATGACTATCAAGATCAAATGGACTTTTACTAATGAAGTCCACAGTCATTAGGATTTTTGGAGTGCCTGCCATTGGAAAGTCTCAATTAAGAGCGTGAAGAAGTAAACAATAACATTGGAGACATTTTGTTCTCTCTTTTAAGCAAAACAGACAATAGCATGTTCACCTGTCTTGTGTTAGTATTTGTACCTTTTTGATACTTTTGCAAGTACCTAGCCTATATCAGTTATCTTTAGGTAACACTATGTATAGCCATTACACTTTTACTTCTCTACAGAATGTTATTTGAACTGATTTTGTTGTTTGCTACTTTGTCTGACAATGGAATTGAGTGCTGTTCTGTATCATTTTATGAGAAATCTTGTGATGTGGTTATGGAATCCAATGGACTTAATATTATCTAATAATGAGGTTATGCTTAACATTGGCCAGGATTCAGAAAATGTTTCCTAATGTTGTGAAAACTGCTGGAGCCAAAAGGGGGAGTTTCCTTGACCATGTGAAATGCAGTTCAGAGACATATTTAGCCACAGTGAGGAAAGGATGCATTATCAGCCAGTCTGAATGTCACTGAATTGCACTGTGCTGCTGTGAGTGCTAATCAATACTTGCCTGCTGTAATCATGATTAGCAGCCCATGCATTGCATTGCCACAGAAACCTCCAGTCGTTCACTCTCCCATACAAATGCACACATGCAAACACACATGCATACACACGTGCGCACACACACATACACACACACACTCACACGGACTCACACACGGACACAGGCCATGCCCCTCAACTGCCTCTGATTTTACTTCTTATATTTTCCCTGTCCCACAGAAACCACAGATATTTACAACCAATCAATAATGCCAGGTCTGCCATTCTATTAAGTTTTTAAGTGACTTAGAGTAATATTTAAAGAATCTCCATAATGTGCAGTGTTGCCCCATATAGCAAGCTGTACTCATTAGTCAAGGGAAGTTGAGAGGTATGGTAGACTCTCCTCCCAACATACACACACACACACACACACACACACACACACACACACACACACACACACACACACACACACACATACACACGCACACACGCACACACACACACACGCACCTATGGTAATATCCCTGATCTAACCACTCGAGTAGGACCTCCTAGGCTTAAACAACACACACACACACACACACACACACACACACACACACACACACGCACGCACGCACGCACGCACGCACGCACACACACACACACACACACACACACACGCACACACGCACACACACACACGCACCTATGGTAATATCCCTGATCTAACCACTCGAGTAGGACCTCCTAGGCTTAAACAACACACACACACACACACACACACACACACACACACACGCACGCACACACGCACACACACACACACACACACACACACACACACACACACACACACACACACACACACACACACACACACACGCACACCTCTCTACAGACACTTGCCAGATCTTCCTTTTGCAAGGTCTCTGAATTGCTTGGTTGTGTAACTCCCTTAAGTCATACATTTTCAGGGGGGGAACACATAGCTTGTAGCTCTAGGCTGCTGTCATGGAATGCATCTTTAGCATTCAGTACAGCCATAGAGACAACACACCATGGTGATGCTACAGACCACATAGAATCACTGCAGTAGGCCTGTCTATAAATTAGAAAGGGCTACTGTCAGAGGAATACTGAGTCGTATTAGGGTTTACTTATGACATTAAACCTTTCTCATTCTCTGCCACTGTGATTGTAGTGTTTTTGTATTTTTGAGTTTTGTTTTATTTTCACTGAAGTAACATCACACTTTTCAGTAAGTGCCATGAGATATTTTACATCTACCTGAGCTGCCTACATCTTCAGCAGATGGGAATTTCATTTCTCATCTCATCTGAAGCATGAGAATTTAGGAGGGCAGCAATGACTTATGCTGTCCTACACAGTTAATACTAACATGTGACTGCAAGTATCTGGCTGGCAGTTACACAGAACCTGCAGACTTCTGATCTTCTAATCGACAGTGAGCTTGCTACCCGATGAACTATTGATACTGCACTGATATACTGTTGTGTAGAATAAGCATTAGTTAAACGTGGCATTTAAATACGTTAAGTGAATGACAGGATAATCTTTGATGCAGCTTCAGTGAATTGTTTATTAAATTACCAATGATTTTTCATACTCTGTATGATATCTGCCTACTGCATACTAATCACTTATCAATGACACTTCTGAAAGGGGAATCTGCAAAGTTAATTCAATATAGATATCTGTTATCCCCTTTGTTAATCCCTGGGCAGAACTAATAAAGCATTCATTCATCATGCCCTTGTCTGCTCACACGCCATTAAATTTTCTGTTCATTCAGTTACAGGATATAGCTTTTTCCTTTTGTTTGCAATCAAAATAATATTCCCATGCATTTTTCTATTAATGAAAATACAACAAAGATTTATATGGTTTCTATGTACTATTTTTTGTAGCCTTTTGTCTCTCAGTCTGTTTTATACTGGTTACAGACTATGATTTTTGCATTCAGTGTATTTTATGATGACATTAATGAACTTGAGACATTCATATCTGTCCACGATAACAGCAATACTATAAAATTAATCTGTTATCCATAGAATGAAGTTAACATAAAGAAATGCAGTCATTTTTTTCAGTCTGATCATCATTGGTTGAAATTTAGTTAATTGATCAATAGTCGCATTATCAAATATCTAGGCTTCTATGATGATAGATCATAAATTGGTCACTCATATGTTATACATTCCTCAAAAGCTGCCTACATGTAATGAACAGCTTTAAATAAGTCTGCTGCACTCCCAGGCCTTCAAATGTATATATACCAACAGTAATACTGCACTAGGAAAGGGTGAAATACTCCAAAGAGCACACACTGCTCTCAGAAAGTGACTTATTTCACTCTAGAATAGGTGAACAAGGACTTCTATACTCTTTCACTTCTGAGAAATATCACGCATGTCTTTTCAATGCACCACAGCACATTTGGTGGGATTGTAATCTCTTATTTAATGTAAAATGTATTTATTTATTTGTACTTTGTGACAGGCTAAAAACTACTTCTGTAGCTGTAGACCAATTGCCATTAGACCACATGAAAATGGCCACAGAAGTCATAGGCTTCCCTGTGTCCATAATTAATAGGTCCGTAGCAGAAAGATATGTCCATCACTGTGGAAAAAATTCTACATCATAACACTTCACAAAAGCGGCACATCTATAGAGTTTCAGAACTACAGACCAATAGCAGTTCTCTCCCCTCTTTGCCAAAATATTAGAGAAATGCATCCATATGCAGCTGATGCAATATGTAACCTCAAACAGCCTGCTGTCAGAAATACAACATGGCTTTACGCCCGAGCACAACACCACTACTGGTCTATTACATTTTACCAATATAATAAACTGACATAGAAATGATGGTATGCTTGTGTACGCCACGTTCTTAGACTGGTCAAAGCCATTTGATATTGTCTTCAACAGCAACTGCTCATTTGACTCTCCTCAATAGGGCTTTCACAATACTCTTTCTCATGGTTTCTTACCTATCTGGAAGGTAACAAGCTGTTAAATGGCAACAAACCTACTCATCCTTTTAACCAATTACTACAGGTCTCCCACAGGGTTATATCCTGGGTTCTCTCCTATTTCAATATATTTATTAGTAACCTCCGCACCTCCTCTCACCGTGGTAGGTTTGTTCAGTATTCAGATGACTCAACATTAATATTTATGGTCTCAACAATAAATAAGCTCCAAGAAATTACCCCAAAACTTTCTCCTCCATAGAAACCTGGTAGAAAGAATCAACCTCAATAAAACTAAGTTAATACTTTTCACCTCAAACATTGCCAAAATCAAAAAAAAAGCTTTACAATAAAGTCAGTAAATAAAACTACCATTGAAACTGTAACTTCACAGTAAACGTCTAGCCATTATAATACAAATTTGACCAGCATATACTGCACACCAATAAAACTACACAACAGAAACTTGGCTCCCTTTATAGGATCAATGGATTCCTTACATATACTGCAAGAAAAACTTCAGCCATCACCTTCTTATTGCCAACTCTCTTATACACTGCTCCTATCTTAACAAATTTAAACAATACTCAAAGAAAGAAACTTGCCTCCTGCTACAACAAAAATAGCTAAATTTCTCACCAATCACCCTTATAGGTCCCACCATTGTCATAGCTTAAAGCAATTAAACTGGCTTGAACTGCACAACTACCTAACATGTTCACAACTAATTACAGCACACAAACTCCTTCATCATCCAGAGAAAAAATACCCTGCACTACAATACTTATTACTGCTATACTGTCCAGCGAGGGACCTCCGTTCTAGTAGCAAATTCTTACTGCTGACAAGTAAGTCAAATAATGTTGCAGGAGACTTGGTCTAATCCCACTATGTTGATAAACTCTGGAATAGTATCTGCACACAAATAAAACTCTGACAAACTCAGTAGTTTTAAATTGCTGCTTAAACAACATCTTAACCAGTCCAGGTCCTGCAGATGATTATCACCAGGTTGACTTTGTGCTCGCCATGATACTCTCCAAATGCTCTCCTTAAACAGAATACTCTCAACCTCTCACTGAAATGACAAAACAATTTTTATACATAGCTGCTGCCTGTACAATATATCAAGTTTCAAGTGGGCTTTATCTTTAGTAACTTCTATCGCTGGAAAATCTTAGAATGTATAAATGTAACTACTGCGTATGTATAAATGTAAATAGAAATGTAACTACACTGTGTTTAACTGTAACTTAGTATAATGCAATGTAAGCAAATGGAGCTCTTCTCCAAAAGCCTCTACTGTAAATGTATATTACCCAGTCAGACTTTGCTGTTAAACAAGACAAAATAAATAGATAAATAAATAAATAAATAATCTTAGGGATTCAATAACAATCATGTAGGACTCAAACAAATACTACATAATTGAATAGGTTAGCATGATGAGCATCTTGCTGACCTGATTCCTGCAGTAGCATAGTTAGGCTGGGTGGGGGGAGCATGATCAGCCTATCCTGATCTCTAAATCAATACCAGTTTTTAAAAGCCGGTATTACATTTGTGGTCAAACTGGAGCACTGTAGGTTCATAGGTTTGTACTAGGCTATCGGCCCTAGGGCCTATACAAGCGTAGCCATAACAATTCCCTGGATATTTCTTCCCGCAGTATTTACTTCCCTGGACCCCTGTCTAGCAGGGTGACTGACGTGATTCCCAGGGTGAATTTCCTATCTCCCATCCAATCGTCAAGGTTCCTTTTGAAGAGGGCCAAGGAGGTGCTGTGCTTGACATGTATGGGCAGTCTATTCCAGAGTATGGAAAGTCTCTGGGTCAGGAACCTATCCCTCCAACATGTTTTGTTCATTGTGATGACAAGGTTTAGATCCCTGGAGCATGTGGCTCTGAGGGATTGGGGTTTCTTTAAGCAGAGCATGTCCAACAGCTCAGGGTTTGACATGGCCTTGTAGAAATTGCCTCTGAGTAGACAAAATGCCACAAAATATAGCTGGAGTTTTTTAGATAGTCAGCATAGGGTATCTGCTTTATTCCTGTGATTCTTTTAGTGAGGTATTTCTGTGGCCTTTCCAGCTGTTGCACATGTCTTGTGAGGTATATACCAAATGGGGCATTGTACTCTATAAAGGGTCTAATGAAGGATGAGTACAGTGGGAAAATGGCCTCCTTTTTTCTGGATGAAAAGCCCTTAGTGATGAGGTGTGCCACATAGAAGGATTTCCTGACTGTTGTGGTGATGTGGTTTTCGAAGGTGAGACCATTGTCCACCTGTGTCCCTAAGTCTCTCATCACACTTTCGGTGTTTAGTGTGCTGCCACCTATGTAGTAATTCATGGGTACATGGTTTCTCCCAAAGGGTATAACTATGCATTTCTTGGCATTAAGTTTGAGCCCATGGCTCTGGCACCAAGCATCTGTTTCTGTAAGGCCCTTTTGTAGAATATCCACATAGTTTCATAGTTTCATAGCAGTACAGATAAACAGCTGATGAGATGTTCCCTTTCTTTGTGATCAGTGTGGATTTTCCACTGAATTAATTTCCTGTGTGGACTCATTTCTGCTGCTACTTCTGAGCTAAATATAAGGGTTGTTCAGTGGTTGCTTTTCATTCACTGAGGAAGTTGATGACGAAAACGTGTTGGAACTGTACTAGCGTTTGTGGAATAAACTGTTTTTGGATCCTTTATTGGTTCGTGTTCATTCCTGGTTGGTGGTGCCTTCTTTCGTTTCTTGGTTGTTTTTGCACCATTGGTCCCTGCTTTTGGTTATCAGTTTCATAGTTTAGTACTAGGCTATCTGCCCTGGGGCATTTGCAAGCCTAGCCCTAGAGATGTGGCTTTCGCCACCCCATGTAGTGGTACTAAGGTGTATAGAATAAATTTAGAATACTGTGCCTTTGTATAGTAGTGACACATTGAAGACCCCCTTACTTATTAACATTAGTTTACTGTGCCTCTGTCAAGTAGCAACACAGGGGTGACCCCCAGGGTAAACCTACAATCTCCCATCCACTCGTCAAGATTTCTCTTGAAGAGAGTCAGTGAGGGGCTCTGCCTAACATGGACTGGGATTCCGTTCCAGAGTATGGGAAGCCTCTGAGTTATGAATCTGTCCCTCCAGCATGTTCTATTCATGTTTGTACTGAGGTTTAAATCTTTGGCTCTCGTGGTTCTTATGGATTTGGATTTTTTGAGGTGGAGCATGTCCATCAATTCCTGGTTGGGCATGGCCTTGTACGTCAGGCACAGATCACCTCTGAGCAGGCGGTATGCTACTGAATAGAGCTGGAGTTTCTTTAGCCTGGCAGCATATGACATATGTTGGAGACCCTTGATCCTCTTGGTGAGGTATTTCTGGGGTCTCTCCAGTTGTTGTAAGTGCCGGGTGAGGTACATACCAAATGGGGCATTGAACACGATCATGGGCCTGATAAGGGAGGAGTACAGGGGCACGATGACCTCCTTTGATCTGGATGTGAACCCCTTCATGATAAGGTGGGCAAGGTAGAAAGTCTTTCTAACCACTTTGGCAATGTGGGTGTCAAATGAGAGGTCACTATCAACTTGGGTCCCCAGGTCTCTGATTAATTTTTGGTACTCAGAGGGTTACTGTCTATGTGATAATTTGTGGGTACTTTGTTTTTCCCAAAGAGGATGACTATACATTTCTTGGCATTCAGTTTAAGGCCATGATTTTGGCACCAGTTGTCCGTTTCGGTGAGGCCTTTCTGTAGGATGTATGTGTCAGATGGTGTATCGACTATGGCGCCTAGTTTAAAGTCATCTGCGAACTTTGTCAGCCACAACCCTCCCATGTTTGCTTTCACATCTGAGAAGTAAATGCCGAACAAGAGGGGTCCCAGGACAGAGCCCTGTGGGACACCACTTGTGACTGGCTTTGAGTCTGACATGGCTCCCGCAATCTTGACTTTATGGGTTCTGTTCTTTAGCCAGTTTACAACCCATCTTGTGACATATGGATTTACATTTAAGCTGTTTAGCTTATCTATGATCCCCGAGTGGGGTATTGTGTCGAAGGCTTTAGCCAAGTCCAGGTAGGCTGTATGGACTGCCTTGCCCTCATCAATGGCTCTAGTGACTGTTTAGAAAAAGTCAACCAGGTTCAAAAGGCAGGATCTGCCCTTTACAAAGCCGAACTGGATGGGATCAAGTGTCTGTAGGTCCCCAATGTCGTTGTTTATGAGTTCCATAATAATTCTTTCCATAGCTTTGCAAACCAGGCTGGTCAAGCTTATGGGGCGGTAGTTCCCAGGGTCTGTATTGGAGCCTCCCTTGTGGAGTGGGACCACTGTTGCTGTATGCCAGTGTTCAGGTACATATCCTGTAGTAAGGCTAAGGTTAAATAACATTTTTATATGTGGGTTTAGCTCCTCTTGGAGTTCACGTATCATGCAGCCGGGGATACCATTAGGTCCCATAGATGCTGTGTTTTTTGCTTTGCTGAGGGCGGTTCTCACCTGGACAACAGAGATGACAGGGAGGTTACATTCAGCTGGGATGAGTATTTCTTCTTTTGGAGGTGAGGGAGGGGAGAAATTTGCACTGAACCTGTCTGCCAGAATGTTGGCAATATCTGTGGGTTCGGTAAATTTTTTGTCGTTGTGTACTAACTCTGAGCATATCTGAGGATTTCCGCCTAGGTTTCTAACATAACTGAAGAATGCCTTGTGGTTATCTTTAGTGTCCTTGGCGATTTTTCTCTCAAAGTTGGCCTTGGATGTTTTTATGAGAGAATGTAGCTTTCTACTAGTGCTGATCAGAGATGCCTTCCCTTTATGGGATTTTGCTCTGTCTTGCAGTGGCTTCCTTATTTTGTTATACAATTTGTTAATGGCTGGGATCCATCAGACAAGATGCTTTCCTTTGGTGGAGAAGGTCTTGGTTTTACTTGGGATTGCACGATCCATGCATTCTTGGAGATGTCCGTAGAAAGCATTTGTGTAGGATTCAGCATTGTGGGATGTGGTTTCCATTGGCCCTGTGGGCTTAAATTGTACCATCTCAGTCTTGAGAAGTGTAAAGTTGGCTTTTGAGAAGTTTCTCACTGTAGTCCTTTGTGCTGGGGGTGGATTTGGTAAATGTATATCCAGGGTGATTAGTTTGTGGTCAGATCTCACCAGTGAGGGGAATACTTCCGGTGTGGAACATTTTGTCTCCATGTTTGTGATGATCAGGTCTAGTATATTATCCCCCCTTGTGGGAGAGGTGACTAGCTGTTCCATTGCATTTGAGTTTATGAATTCCAGGAACCTTTGGGCTAGGGTGTTAGGGCTAGAATAGTGCACCCAGTCTATGTTAGGGTAGTTGAAGTCTCCCAATATGATGGTATTTGGTGAGACATTCATATCTTCTAATGTCTTCAGGAAGGCTGAGTGGAGTTCTTGAGACTGGGAGGGTGATCTATAACATGCAACCAGTTGTATAGCAGTTTTGCCTATGGTTAGCTGCACCTGGATGGTCTCCGATGCTTCATGAGTTGCCACTAACCTGGAGGTGTGGGTATCCTTGATGAATATGGACACTCCCCCTCCCTTTGTGGTTCGGCCCGGGTTTTGGGGCCGAAAAGCATGATACGAGGTAAAGCCTGGTAGTGCTGGGGTGCTCTCAGGAGCCTTGAACCAGGTCTCGGTTACAGCGCAGACATCGATGTTCTCCATACTGAGGAGTGCTTCGAGAGCCTGCATCTTGAGATTTAGACTTCTGCCGTTGAGCAGCATTACCCTTAATTTTTTTCCATTTTTGTTTTCTAAGGAGGTGGGTTCGTCTTTTGAGCCTTGCCTAAAAAAGGCACTATGGGGGTGACAAGAGCTTTAGCCAATATCCGGAAGCCCAGTGGTGACAGGTGCAAGCCGTCCCTTGCGAAGCAGCGTGGCTTGTCCAGCATGTCATCCCAAGCAGACAGACATTGGATCCCCCTAGAATGACATGAGTAATTGAGCCAATTATTAAAGCTGATCATCTTGTCTTTGTATTGTGGCATCATTCTTGGTGAGGGCAGGATGCTGCTCAGGGTCAGGGTCATACCAGCCTGGGCTACATAATCAGAGAGCTCCCCTATGTCTCTTTTCATGTAGTCCAAGGAGGTACGTCTCAGGTCATTCACGCCGGCATGGACAATGACAGAGTCATATTTATGCGTGCTTTTGAGTGACCTGAGTGCGTGTGTTATATGGCGGATCCTAGCCCCCGATAGGCAGCTTACCGTTACCCTCTCCTTGCTCAGCCTGGTAAGTGGGACGTCAGTGTGTCTGACTATAGAGTCACCTATCACTAGTGTATCAGGCATAGTGTTTGGCCTTAAGGGCTGTGATTTATTGACACACCGATTTATTGAAGTATGTGTTGCATGTGTTATGTTTTGAGGTGGTGGATTTTTGGGTGTCTGCTTTGGGAGCCTCTGTTGTTTTGGTAAGTTTTTTAATAGAGCCTCTGAGTATGTTTTTGTGTTATTATGTGCTTGATTTGCAGTTGGGGTAGGTCTATGTGTGACTGGGTTTGTTGTGTGAGTAGTTACCCTCTCCTCCTGTCTGGTCTTGCCAGTCCTGAGTTGAGAGAGTTCAGCCTCCAGTTTGGCTATATAGTTGCATCTCTCACATGTATTTGTGTTTGTTGGGAGGAGGAGAGGGTTGTCCGTGTATATGAGACAATTATAGCATTGTCTCAAGATTCCCAGATTAACCAGCTGAACAGGAGAAGATGCTAGCAATCTACCACTCGACATGCTAGAATATTATAAGATAGTGCTGTGCCTTTAAGGGAAGTGTTTGGGTTGGTAGGTGGATGTAGTGCTACTTGAGTTCGAGAGTGCTTGCTTAGAAGAGAAGCTTGGAGAACAAGTGCTATGCTTATAATATAATGAGTAGACTGGTTATTCTAAGAGTAGAGCTTTCTAAGGGAAAATTTGAAGAGCAGACTTGGCGGAGCCAGAAAAAGTTTAACCCTGTTTAACTGGCGCTGCGCTATGTGCACAATCGCGCAAAGCCGCGCAAATGTGGATTTTAAACAGGGAACTTCAAAAGAGCTAGAAATGGTCCAAAACAACCAATTACTACAGCTCTTGTGCTGAGGTCACTTCCTTCAGGGACAGATAGGCTGCTCAAGGCTCCCCACTCCCACTGGTGAGCAAAGAAACTTCCTTCTTATCCAAGTAAGGTAATGGACAACACAGGAACTACACCACAGCCCAGAATACAGCAAAAGCCTGTAAACTGGTCTAAACTAGTCGAGGAGAGGTGGGAAAACAAGGATTATTTTTTTGTTTTTTTTGTTTTTGGATAGAAAACACCCAGAAATACAGAAGGCAGCAATAAATCAGTTACAGGATTCAATAATGGCTCCCAGTTTGCAGTCATTTGCAAACTTTGTTAGCCAGAGTCTCTTAGTGTTGGACTGTACTTCAGAGAAGTAGATGCCAAACAAGAGCAGTCCCAGGACTGAACCCTAAGGTACTCTACTTGTCACTTTTCTGGAGCTGAATTTGGAGTTGGCAACTTTTACAGTCTGGGTTCTGTCAGTAAGCCAGTTGGCAACCCATCGAGTGTCGTAGGGAGTTATGTCCAGCTTAGTAAGTTTATCTATGATTCTAGAGTGGGGGACAGTGTTGAAGGCCTTGGTGAGGTCCAGATAGGCTGTGTGGACAGCCTTACCCTCATCCACAGCTCTGCAGACTGATACTAAGAAGTCAGTCAGGTTCAGGAGACAAGATAGGCCCTTCACGAACCCAAAATGGGTGGTGTCCAGTGTTTGAAGGTTGCCAGTGTCTTTGTTCCATGATAATGCATTCCATGCCCTTTCAGATCAGGCTTGTCAGACTGATGGGATGGTAGTTCCCAGGATCCAAGGGGGATCCCCGCTTGTGGAGTGGGATAACTGTAGCTGTGCGCCACTCAGTGAGCATGAAGCCTGAGGTGAGGCTATGATTAAACATAACACTTAGGTGAGGTGCCAGTTCATTTTGTAGTTCATGTATTACACAGCCCGGGATGTCATCTGGTCTCATGGATGTTGTATTCTTAGCTTTAGAGAGTGCGGTTTCTATCTGTGTGGCTGTGATTACCAGAATTTGGCAATCTTTTGGTATTGACATGGGCACTATGTGTGTGCTCTAAACTGTAGCAGCTGCTGGTTTTATTGTAGCACTCTGTGTGCGCTTTAAACTGTAGCAACTGCTTGTTTTATTGTTGCAAGCAGTTTGCTAGAGTTTAAAAGTAAAAAAAAAAAAACTTTTTGCTTAACTAAAACATACGTGCCTAGCACTCTATTCAAGTGGTGTATAAACTGTAGCAACTGTTTGCTACAGTTTATAAAAAGATTTTTTTTTAATCAAATGGAAATGGAGATGAGTCAGAGGCAGGGCACAGAAACAGGACATGAATTGGTAGGTGGGGGGAGGGGCATATGGCATATGTGTATGAGATACTGTATATGACATACTGGTGTGCCAGTAGAAGGAACATGGTGTGCTGGATCATAGTACTGGCTCAGTGCACTGATTGAGCCATCTGCACATCTGATGACAAACACCATTTTGTAACCTACAGCAGTGTTGATGGCCATGAAATGGTGTTGGAAACACAAGCACACAATGTAAAGAAAAGTACTTGCCTGTAGGGAAATATATTATGCAAGCATGCATGGACAGCTATTATAAAGTAAAGGTAAATGACGCTAAAGCATGTAGATGCAGGGGATGTGCAAATGGGATAATTTACACAGAATACAATGTGAAGAGGGCATGGATAATGATAAGGGCAAGGTAAATGGAAAAAAATTACTTAGTTAATGCATGCAAATGTGATAATGCCAGAAAAAAACATGTTTCAATAGAAAAATAAACATATTATAGTAATACTAAGTAATCCTGTTTGCAACTGTTTACCTATGTACATAACTTAAAAATGGACATGCTAACTGTGGATGTGAGGGGGGGTGCAATGTAATATTCTAAGAGAGGGGAGTAAATGTGATATTAATGTTGATGATATGCTGAGCTGAGCTAATAGTTAGCAAGGAGATTGGATAGATTATGGGCCATTCACATATATTACAGTTACTGAATATGACATGTATATACATTGCATGTATATGTGATAAACATATAAACAAGGCATGAGCCATACAGCATCTATGTCATGCACAGCAGAAAGGGAAATGTTTTAACATTTGCCAATGGACAACCATAGATGGGAGGGTATATTATACTGACACATCTTAGACAAGCATCTGTTTCATATACATGTGTATCATAAACAATAATATAATAGCAATCAAAATACACAAGTGACAATTGACAACACCAGATTTGATGGAGTTGCAGTACTTCAAGGTCTCCGTTTATAAAAGGCGTACATGTAATACATGATTATACTGGGTATGCACATAACACATTACAGCAAACAATGCCATAACAGCTTGTAAACAATACACACATAATAATAAATAACTAAAAAATTGAGAATGACAACCTCATGCAATGCTGTTTGTATAATGTCAATTTATACACAGAATGTTACTCTTACATGGAATTGAACAGCATGCTAAGTTACCCCACTGACTACAACCATTTGAATAACATGCTATACAGTGGAAAGCTTAATAATGCTGTGAGACTCCACCTATGTGAAGTCATTACATCATATAATTGTGTAGTGATTTGTATGAGAGAAAATGTCTGGGAGAAGTTTCTTCAACTGTAATTGTACACATTATAACACTTACAGATGTCATTCATGTATAATAGCAGTTGGATGTCAAATGCTTAGAGTCAGCCAATGTGGAATGTGAACAATTGACTATGTGATGACAGAAGCTGCATGATATTGAAAAGAATGAATGTGCAACAATGCCATTGGTGCTACAAGTGTGAGATATTTTTGTCTTTGAAATGGTGAGTGTGACGTCCAGTCAATATTCCATCGAACTGCCACCAATAATGTGACAGCCCCTTCTATCCTGGGTCAGTAGCTGACTCCAGTGTGAGACCATCACTTAAACAGGAGTAATATTTCACAATTCTCCCCTAAAAGCACAACAGGAACACATTCTAAAGCCTGGGACTGGACTGTATATTTCTGTCTACCCCTAATGTAACTCCTGATGAATCTGGGCATCTTGGGGCAATGCAGCAATTACCTCATGTACACAGGCAACCCTCTCCTCCTACCACCCAACACTACAACCTGTGAGAGATGCACTTATATAGCCAAATTGGAAGCAAAGCTCTCCTCACCCAAGACTGGACTAGACAGTCAAGAGGAGAAGGTAAACACTTGTACCACACCACACTCATTACATAGTCTCTCAAAACCTACACCACCAAAACACACACATAGCAACACAAAACATACACCTACATTCACGGAGGCTCTCAATAAAAATCTGCTCAAGCAACAGAGACCTCCAAAGCGGAAATGCAAGCAACCTCCACCCCCCCCATCACAACCCAAATGACACATAGCCCACAAACTCAGTGTGCCACTCAACCACAGCCCATAAGGCATAACAATGTACCCAACACTCTAGTCATAGGTGACTCTATAGTCAGGCACACTGATGTTCCACTCACCAGGCTAAACAAGGAGAAAGTTACTGTCAGCTGCCTGTCAGGTGCCAGGATCTGCCACATAATGCACACACTCAGGTCACTCCACAGCAAGTACAAATATGACTCTGTCATTGTCCATGTTGATGTGAATGACCTGCGATGTACCTTCCTGGACTACATGAAAAGAGACATGGATGAGGTCTCCGATCTTGTAGCCCAGGCAGGTATGATCCTAGCCCTGAGTAGCATCCTGCCATCACCTAGAATTATACCACAGTACAAGGACAAAAAGATTGGCTTCAACAATTGGCTAAGCTTCTGGTGTCATTCTAAGGGGATCCAGTATCTCTCTGCCTGGGATGACATGATCGACAGACCATGATGCTTTGCCAGAGATGCCCTGCACCTGTCACCCTTGAGATTCCGAATACCAGCTATCACTCTTGCCACCATTATAGTGCCTTTTGTAGGCAAGGCGCAAATGACAAATTCACCACTGTAACAGGTACAAGCAAGCAAAATCTGAGGGTAATGCTACTCAATGCTAGAAGTCTAAACCTCAAAATGCATTTACTCGAGTCACTCCTTAAAATGGAGAACATCAACATCTGTGCAGTGACAGAGACCTGGATCAAGGCTCCAGAGAGCACCCCTGCATTACCAGGCTACAATGCACACCACACCTGTCGGCCACCTAACCTGGACTGAAGTACTAAAGGCAGAGGCATGTCCATATTCATTAAGGATATCCACACCTCCAGGCTAGCTGCTCAGCATAATGCTTACGAGATTATCCAAGTGCAACTAACTCTGGGCAAGACCGCAATCCAAATTATAACGTGTTACAGATCCCCCACCATGCCCCAGGATTCCCACTCCTCATTTCTTGATACATAGGAAAATATTACGGTACACCCCAACACCCAAATAATGGGCGATTTCAACTACCCCACCATTAACTGGGAAAACTACTTATGTACCAACTCTTTTGCTCAATGTTTTCTGGATTTCATAAATTCCAACGCCTTGGATCAACTTATCCACAACCCCACCAGGGGCAGCAATATCCTAGATGTGGTCATTACCAACATGGGTAACTGGGGTTCCTTACCAGTGGTCAATTCCTCGTTGGTCAGATCTGACCACAAGCTAATCACCCTAGATCTCCACATCCTGCCCCCACCCCCTATTAGGGAAACAACCGTAAAATATTTCTCCAAAGCCAACTTCACACTTTTTAAGACAGAAATGGCAAACTTCACGACACCCATGCAGACAGACAATAGAGGTACGACTGGTGAATCCTACACAAATGCACTTTATAAGCACTTACATGAGTGCATGGATCATGCTATCCCTAACAGAACCAAGATGCTATCCTCCAAAAAAAAGAAGCCAATCTGGTGGTCCCCTGCCATAAACAAACTGTACAACAGAAGAAAGAAACTGTTGCAAAAAAGAGTAAAATCCCATGATTGGAAGAACTCCTTGGTCAGCCTCAGTAAGAAGCTGAGATCCCTCATAAAATCCTCCCAAGCTAGTTATGAAAACAAAATTGCCACTGATTCTAAAGACAACCACAAAGCATTCTATAGCTATGTCAAGAATCTCAATGGCAACACTCAGATCTGCTCTGAGTTACAGCACAATGGCACTAAATATACAGAACCAACTGATATTGCCAACATCCTGGCAGACAGGTTCAGTGCTAGCTTTACACCCCTCTCACCTCCTAAAGGGCCCATCTCTATATCAGAAGAATACAACGTTCCTATAATCATGGCTGCACAGGTAAAAACCACACTCTCCAAAGACAAGAACACAGCATCCATGGGACCTGACAACATCCCAGGCTGCATTCTAAATGAACTACGGAATGAACTGGCACCCCACCTAAGCACCATGTTCAGTCATAGCCTCACCTCAGGCTTTGTGCCCACTGAATGGTGCACAGCGAAAGTTATCCACAAAGGGGGAGCCAACACGGACCCCAGGAACTACCACCCCATTAGCCTAATGAGCCTGGTCTGCAAGGCCATGGAATGTATCATCATGGAACTTATAAACAAAGACATCAGTAATCTCCAGACTCTGGACCCCACCCAGTTCGGGATTGTAAAAGGCAGATCATGTTGCCTAAACCTGATAGACTTCTTTGAAGCAGTCACCAAAGCCATAGACAAAGGTAAGGTGGTTCACGCAGCCTATCTAGATCTCGCCAAGGCTTTGATCCAATCCCCCCTTTGGAATTATAGATAAACCCACTAAACTAGGTATAAATCCCTATGTCACAAAATCAGTTGCCAACTGGCTCACTGACAGAACCCACACTGTGAAAGTAGCAGACTCCAAATCTGACTTCAGACCAGTGACAAGTGGAGTACCACAGGGTACAGTCCTGGGTCCTCTCCTGTTTGGTATCTGCTTTCTGAAGTACAGGCTAACACAGAAGGTCTTTGGCTAATGAAGTACGCAGATGACTGCAAACTTGAAGCAATAATTGGAAATCCTAAAGATGTGGACATCTTACAAAAGGGCATCACTGAGACATATGCCTGGTGTCAAAGCCATGGCCTTAAGCTCAATGCCAAAAAGTGCACCATCATCCCCTTTGGTAAAAACCAATGTATCAATGATCTACCACATAGGTTGTAGTCTACTTAACAAAGAAAGTGGGAGAAGATTCCTTGAGACACAGGTGGACAGTAATCTCTCCTTTGATAATCACATCGCCACAGTAGTCAGGAAATTCTTCTACATGGCACACCTCATCACAAAAGGTTTCTCATCCAGGAAAAACAGGTCATTGTTCTCCTCTACTCATCATTCATTAGACCCATTATAGAGTACAACACCCCTTTTGGTATGTACATCACAAGACATTGACAACAACTGGAAAGGCTACAGAAATACCTCACAAAGAGAATTACCAGCCTCAAACAGATGCCCTACACAGACCGTCTCAAAAAACTCCAGCTTTACTCTGTCGCATATCCTCTACTCATAGGCGATCTCTGCCTAACATACAAATCTATGTCAAACCCAGAGCTGTTGGACATGCTCCACTTAAAGAAATCCCAATCCCTTTAAGCTAAACACTTTAGGGACCTAAACCTTGTCATCACAGTAAACAGAACATGCTGGACGATAGATTCCTGTCCCAGAAACTTCCCATACTCTGGAACAAACTGTCTATCTATATCAAACAAAGCTCCTCATTAGTACTCTTTGATGAAAAATCTTGATGATTGGATGGGAAATAGGAAATTCATCTTGGGGATCACTGCTGTGGCTCTGCTCAACAAGGGCACAAGAAAATAATTTTCTTGGGTGGCGAAAGCCAGGGTACCTTTTTGGCTAGGCTTATATAGGCTCTAGGGCCAGTATCCTAGTACCTACCTTTGAAGCTATGAACCTATGAACCTTATTACACACTGCAGAGCAATGTGTCCCAGTTAAGTTCTCTGATACACTCACACTTAAATAAACTGAATCTCACACATCCAAACACTTCTGGGAAAGCCTGACATTTTCCAGCTGTATCCCTTCCCCCAAATGATATGGTAAAATGCTAACACCAACCAGAGTGTCTACATGCCCTTGAAAGGGATGTCCAATTATTAAAATTAGATATCAAAACAAATGGTAGCAAATAACTTAAAGGAGCCAGGCTTTCGGAGTGGCCCGGGAATTATCAGATACAGTTGCCACCCATCCCGTTGTCAGTGGGACACTCACACGTTGAGCCTTCTCATCCTGCTTCCCGCATTCATCAACAGTGGGTCTTTAAAAGTCCCGTTTTCCCCTTTTCATCCTAGCAAATTGCCGTTGCTGTGGAAAAGCCAAAAATACATCCGTTTTTTCCACGGCAATGCGGCTACGTCACCAACCCGGACCTGCAGTTAGAAGGATTCCCTGCTAGGTCTGGGTGGTGTAATGCAAACAGTAATTGGCTGCAGGGATTGGAGGGGGCGGGGATTTACCTAGAAGAGCTCAATAAAGGTTGCAGCTGTACAGCAGTATTGTTTTAGTGCTCTACAACTGCGAAGGAAAAAAGATCTGAAAATTCTGAAGCCAGCCAGCTAGCAAAGAAACCAGCCAGCCAGCCAGCAAAGAAGCCAGCCAGATAGCAAAGAAGCCAGCCAGCCAGACAGCAAAGAAGCCAGCCAGCCAATAAAGAAGCCAGCCAGCCAGCCAGCAAAGAAGCCAACCAGCCAGCCAACCAGCAAAGAAGCCAGCCAGCCAGCCAGCAAAGAAGCCAGCCTGCAAGGGAGCCTGCTAGTCAGCAAGGGAGCCTGCCAGCCAGCCCAGCCACTTGAGCAGACAGAGCCAGTCATCCAACTAGCCATTCCAGCAGGAAGGAAACAAGCTAGCCCAGCAAACACTGTGATAGTGGTAAGTACATAACATAGTATTTTGTGGCTTTAGTTATTTAAAATGGGAATATTGTGCTTTATTTAAGTTTTTAATGTTTAGAGGTAGATGGGATGTAGTATGCAGTATTTAAATATGTGCAGTGGTTATTTTGAGATTTTTGAGTAGCAGTTTAAAATGTGAATATATTGTGGTTTAATTTTTTTAATGTTTAGAGGTAAATGGGGGTGCAGTATGCAGTATTTAAATCTGTGCAGTGGTTATTTTGAGATTTTTGAGTAGTAGTTTTTTAAGGTATAAAACCTGTATGTATATGTAATTGTTATTGTTCTTGGGGGTATGATTTGGAAGCATTACTTTTAAAAGGCTGAACTGTATGTATAGAAGTTGTTTATTTCTGGTGGGGGGCAGTGAAATATAAATTTAGTGTGATGCATTTCTATTGTCGTAGCTTTTTCTGGGTATTTTCTGTTTGCAGATAGAAAATGTAAGAGCATAGTTTGCACGTTTTTGTGTGGAAATGTGTGCAATTTAATGCTGTTTTCAGGAAGTTAGGATATACTGTTTGGGTAATTTTTCCTGTTAGTTCTTGCAAGTCAATGTGCATGTGGTACAAGTCTACCTTTTGAGGGGGAATGTTAACAGTTAATGTAGTGCATTTATTATTCAAATAGGTACATGTTGCCAACTTGCCGAAGCTGTTTCAAGATTGTTTTCATTTATACTTTTAAATGTGTGCATTTAATTTTTTATGCATTTTTAATATGGTTAAAATGTCCTTCTTTGCTTGTAATGTGAATATGGGTGTGTTGCTTTTACTTGAGCCTGTTTATTGCATCACTGTGCTGGGTAAATTACTCTTAATTGCTATGATTTGAGGTAAAAGGAGCCCGTGGAGTCTGCTGTACATTGTAGTTTATTTTACTTCTCTTGCAAGAAGTATTTTTAAAAGTTAAAATGTTTACAGACTTTTTTCCTGTTTATTTTTTTTTTGTGGATGCATGCTCAAAAGTTAATGCAGTGTATTTGAGATTGTGCTAAGCCATGTCATTGTTACAGGGTAGTTTGCTTTTATAAGTAGCAACGTTTGTATTTTGTGTTTTAGTTATGTCTTCAATAAACTTACAATGTACTGTTTTCATTATAATCCGATTATGACCAGTGCTGCTTTTGGGCATGTTCATTAACAGATCATTGCGCTGTGTAAATTAGTGTCATACATTTCTTCTAACTGCTGTGGTCAAAAGCTAAATCAGGTCTATAGTATCCACTGAGCATTCTCATTCATTTTAGTGGTTTTTTGGTTCAGTGAATATGATTATCTTTTTTTTCTTGAGGGGTGGGGTGAGGTGGGCATGTTCAGTGGTAAAAATAATGCATTTCATTTTCTACAAGCTGTGTTAATGTTAGTTTTCAATGGCCAAAATGCCCCCTACATTACCTCATTTACTATTTGACCTTTTTCAAACTGTTTGTAATAACTCTTTTCTGCTCCATTGCTCGGTTCTTTCACATGCCAATGGTTTTTGAGCCAGTTTTTTCGCATGCCAATGTTTTTCAAGCCAGTTCTTTCACATGCCAATGTTTTTCAAGCCAGTTCTTTCAAGTGCCAATGTTTTTTAAGCAAGTTCTTTCACGTGCCAATGTTTTCTGAGCCAGTTCTTTTGCATGCCAATGGTTTCCGAGCCAGTTCTTTTGCGTGCCAATGTTTTTCGAGCCAGTTCTTTTGTGTGCCAATGTTTTTTGAGCCAGTTCTTTTGTGTGCCACTGTTTTTTGAGCCAGTTCTTTTGCATGCCACTGTTTTTTGAGCCAGTTCTTTCGTGTGCCAATTTTTTTTTAACCAGTTAATTTGTGCTGTGCAGCAGTATGTTACTGCACCCTACTAACACAGTTTTGGTAAATATGTTGCATATCAGGCAAGTACAGATTCAAGCATGAAGAGAGCAGCAGCTTCATCACAGTCAACCAGCAGCAAGAGAATGTGCAAGTGGCAGGGTGTTTAGAAAACAGAATTCTACTGGATCGAGAGATGTAGTGATGTCAAAGCGTTCTGCAGGTACTGCAAGAGAGAATTTCTAAAGACCTATGGTGGAAGAAACAATGTTGCACGACATGAGGCAACTGAACAACATAAGACTGCTATTCTTCAAGCTAAATCTAGTCACCTGATGACAAAGTGGGCAAGGAACACAAACCTTGAGGGACCAGTACTTAGGATCATTGCAGCAGAAGCCTCTGAGGTGTTCCATGGTGTTAAGCACAATATTTCCTATAACAGCTTGGACTGTGCAGTAAAGTTGGCCAGCCAGTTGTACAGTGACTCAGACACTGCAAAGAAACTGTCTTGTGGAAGAAGCAAGGGTGAAGCCATAGTTGAAAATGTTTTGGGACAGCACTCATTGGAATGCCTCCTGCATGACCTTCAAAAACCAGGCACTTTATTTGCAATTTCATCAGATGCTTCCAACAAGGGGAACATAAAATTATTTCCACTTGTTGTGATGTATTTTTCTAAAGAAAAAGGGGTGGTGAATGGCCTTTTAGACTTCTATGAAGACCCTGATGAATCTGCACAGGCTATTTCACAGCAAATTTCCAACATTATGGAAAGGCACTCCTTGGCCTGGAACAGCATTTCAGTTTATGGGGCTGATAATGCCAATGTGAACTATGGGAAGAAATCTGGTGTGTATACCAGATTAAAAGAAAAGTGCCCATTAATCCAGAAGGCTAACTGTGTTGCCTACATTATTCACAGTGCAGCCAAAAAAGCTGCAGCACAACTACTGTACGACGTGGAAGTATTTGTAATGAAACATTTCAGCCACTTCTCAGGTTCTGCCACAAGGACCAGAGACTTGAAAGACTTCTTTGAGTTTTGTGGCATGGAATTTAAGAGTCTGTTAAGACATGTGCCAACAAGGTGGCTGTCACTACTCCCAGCCATTGAAAGAGTAGTGAAAAAATCTCCCAAAGCTCCAGTCCTATTTCCTCTCCCAGGGAGAAGAGGAGACCCCCCCAGCAGATATGGCAGTACTTTTCAACTAATGAACATGGTGAGAATGAATTGCCTATGCTGCCCCAGTACTATATGCACATTCTCTCTGCTGTTCTTGTTGATTTTAATGAACATATAAGTACATTAGAAAAATCAGCACTTATTGCCATGGAAACGTTTTGTGTAATGGTCTGTCTGAAGCAAAAATTGCAGGCAAGAGCTGAAGGTGCTTTCTTTGGAGGGAAACTTAGGGCACTTATGAACACATTAGATAGCACTTCTGCTAACAAATGGAAAAGAGACTACATTGTGTTCTTGGAGACAGCAGTGAAATACCTGGAACAGTGGTTTGATTATACTGAAAGCAACTAATTGTTTACACTATCTAAATTAGCTCTAAATGAGCCGTTTGCTTTCAGTGACTTACTTAATGTGACCACTGCCCTGAGTCTGCAGGATGTAGATGAAGATTATCTTTTTACGGGCTACTTGGCAATTAGGCCCTTTCTCGAACAGTTATGTAACACAAGCTTGACACCAGGAGAGAAGTGGCTGAAGCTTTTCAAAGATGGGCCTGAAATGACTACACTATATCCAATAATTGCTAGGGTTTTATCTATACCGACCTCAAATGCATTTGCAGAAAGAGTTTTTCCTTTGGTGAAAGGTAAATGGACAGCTGTGCGAAACCAATGTAGTGTGGACATGTTAAAAGCCAAACTAATGATGACTGTAAATTACCGGATGAAATGTGACTTTTACTCAAATATTGCTTCAAATCGGGCCCTTCTTCAAGCCATAAAATCAAATTCAAAATACACTTTAAAAAAAAAAAAGTGATTTAGTGTACTAGTGTGCAGTATAAAGTACTAGGGTGCAATTTGTAATTTTGTGTTTTTCTTTGTTTAGCATTAATTTGCTAGTGTGCAGTATGTAGTTCTAGGGTACAGTATGTAGTTTTGTGTTTTTTCTTTGCTTTAGTTTTAATTGACAATAAAAAGTCTTAATTTTATACTTGGCTTGTATGTGTTATGTAGATTTTTTTAAGTTTTCTTTCTGAATAGTCATGGTTGGTTTATGATTTTTTTAACTTTTTAAATAAACAAGTGTCTGTTTAATGAGTAATGTGTTTTTTATTCCTTTAAAGTTTATTTACTGTTACAACTGAGTAATGTGTGTTTTTGCAGTAATAGTTCACTTCATTTAAATGGTTTGAGTTTTCCGTATGCTGTAATGTCACAATGTTGTATCCATAACTGTAATACTGCATCTCCTTTAACACCTCTGATGATGTTGTGGTGAGGATTTGGCCAGTGTCATATTGGCCACACCCCCTATTATATTGGCCACACCCCCATGCCCCACTTTGGCCTTGTTAAAAGGTGGCAACCTTATTATCAGGTCAGGTATAAGCACTCTCAAAATCACTAAAGAATTCACTAATTGAGCAGCCACAGTGTAAAATAATAAAAATATTTAATAATGAACAAAATTATTAAAAATATAAAAGAGTAATTTCAATAAACAGAATTCAATCACCACGAAAATGAAATTACTACTGGAGGATAGATATCCAACAATTAGATTAACTCAGACTAATTAGCAATAATTTGCTATCTAACTGAAGAACACTGTCCCTGATCTAAATTAATTATTACAACAGAACAAAGGCATACTTACAATCCTTGGTGAGTCCTTTGGGTATCAACTATCTCACTGCTCAGTACAATAAAACAAATGAGAACTTAACTCAACTATGAACTGTACAACAACTGTTTAAGCTGTCTCCAGTAGGCTCTTTTATAAACTAGATTAACTGTCTTAACTGTTCCAGTTCTTATTTTCATTTCATTTTTTGAAAATCAACAATTAGCTTTGAAAATTCCATCCTGTCATCAGTCTCCGAGAGTAAACATAGAGCAACTGCAAACATTCTGATGACATCACCTGCAGATCAGCTGACTCTGAAACAGCCTGCATTTAGAATCACCTTCACAAGCATGTGCAGTTAGACATGCAACAGAACACTCTTCAACTTTTTAAAACATCCTGTTTAAACAGATCATTAATCAACATACAAGAACGTATTTACAATAGCATAGCTAGCCATGATGGTATATATTACACAGGCTAATCTGAAATTCTATACAAAACTTCAGACAGACATACTAGCACAGATGCCAGTGTCTAATTTCTTCACAGTGACTTCATTTTATTGTTTCATGGGAGATATGTGCCTGCCATTTCTTTAAAATAATGTTGCTGTATGTGTGCTTCTCACATGCCATTGCCTACTGCTAGGTATACCCAGAAAAATGACATACATAATACACTGTCACTGTGATGTGAAAATGACAATGAGGTACAATATGTGAATAATTACAGATTTGAACATGTCTGACTTAGGGAAAAGCATACAGAACATAGTCTTATGTACTCACACCATAGGGAATGACTTAGTCATTCTCATTGGAAAGGCATCACCCCATGGCATCATCAATATCAAATAAAGCATTTCTGTGTAAAAAAAGGAAAATAAATAATTGTAATAAGAATCCTCATCCACACATGTACACAACAGGTAGTTGTCTAAAAACATTGCTTCATGGCTGGATTTGAACAGACTACCTAAGATCACAAGATACAGGACACTACCTGAAGTGCACATGCCACACAAGATGTTCTTTTACAATTGTGACAGTTCGCATTTGAATGAATGACATTACTATTCTTTCATACATCAATTTTCTTCTAAAATGTATGAAGGCAGTTGATGTGCACAGTAACTCTACACAGCTACACATAACACATGCATCAAAACCCTTCTCTACATAGCACTGTGATGACCCACCCCTGGACCTGTAACCAAGGAGCCTTAATTCTCACCACTGGCAACAGTGGGGAAATGTTCAGTGGAAGGATAACAGATACACACACAGTATTTCCAGATGCAGCTCTCTGTATCAAGTGCAATCTCCCCTAAGAGCACACAGAGACCACAGTCAGTCTGGGGCTGGTTTCTACCACTTTATCCAGATCCCCAGTAAGACTCTTCACTGGCACAACTATAGAGTTGAGATCTCAGCTGAGTGACCAAGCCAAGACCTCCAGCACCCTCTCTGCCCAACTGGTGCTTCATGTCCCTGTCCAAGTAGCTGACACAAACGCTCTTTGATGTTTGATTTAAATGCACACACACCTGGGAAAGGCTAGCGCAGGTTTCTTAGCTATGCCCCTTCTGCCCAGAATATAAGGTCATTTTTACTGCCACCAGTCATTCCTGACAGCTACCTTAAGGCCCTTAACAAAGGGTGCAAAATCTTACTGTGTTATATTAATATTAACACAAATGGTAGTTTGACCAAGAGCAAGGATATTAGGAGTGGCCCACACAGTGTCACCAAATAAATATGCAAGTACTCACAAAACTTAAAAATCTCTACACAGATCAGCCACAATGAAAGGTTTAATATATTTAATAATCAATAATAAAAGAACAAGACAATACTAAATATATGTTCACAGTGACATCATTGTTCAAAATCATAGGAAATATTTAAAATAACATTGCTGTACAGTCTCAAATAAATAAAGAAAATATCTTATCTAAGATTTACTATTTTCCTGACTGTATCTAAGAGAATTTTTATAACCTAAAAATGTACTGATAGAGCAAGGCAGCTGTGGTGAATGGATCTTCTAGTTATTGTCAGGTCCAAGACAGAATGCAGAATGTTCTGTCTCACTAAGAGACTTCTGAAATTAATATCTCAAATATTACTACTGGGATAACTTGCAGAATGACATAATTTCTTGTCATCTGACTGCTAGTTCCCAGGCCAAATAACCATTAATGAAGCTGGCAGTATTTAGCATCTACCTATAAAAATATACAGAGAAGGGCTTCTCCTCAGATCTCTGGCAGATGCTGGAAGTCATAAAGCAATTTGCATTCCTTCATGCGCTCAAGAATAGCAATTACTTTACCCTAAAGAAAATACATAAAGTTTACTAGCATAGACAGTGTGTCTCTTGCTGTATCAAAAACTGAAAGATACCATCTTTTATGGCCTAGCCAAAAAATAATTTAACTTCAATTATTTTCTGAAGTAAAACTCCTGTATTCCAGTTTCCACTGTTACAATATATACATTTAAACAGTTACAATAGTGCATGTACATTTCTGCCCTCTTACAGTAGAGAACACTATGGCTACATTTCAACCAGCACTCTGCAAATACTCTTTTCAACACACACATCTGTGCAAGCAGTTTGATATACATGACATACAGTTCTAATACATGTGTAACACAAGCATCTTGTGTAAATCATTTCAATATTTACCAATAACACATAATTGTTTACAAAATTCCAGCAAATTGGGCTGGCAGTATCTCCTTTTGTCAAAAGCACAAAAGAGGAACACGCATGGACAGTATTCCATTCTTGCTGGATTCAAATCTCCTCCCACTTGTATTGTCAGGCTCTGTATTGCATTGCATAAGTGGAAATTCCTTAAGATTCCAAGAGCAGGATAAGTTATTTCTTACACTTATTTCACTGAACTGTAATTCTTAAATGCTTATAATTGTGCTATACAGTTGATCTATTACATTTTGCCCTGTTATAAAGCTTTTTTATTGTTTCACTGCATTTATGAACTGTTTTATACTGTTTTAACATCACTTAACTGTAAACTGCTTTTTCATACTGAGAGTTGTATTTTCTGTTTGCGAGTGCTCTACCCAAGCTTTTCAGTGCATTTTGACTGTTTACAGTTAAAAGCATTATAGAGTCTGTTCCTTGATCTGTTTAAAACTTTCATTTAGTGGCTACAGCTAGGAATTGTAATAGTGTGCATTACTATAATTGCATTTTTTATTAAAATTACTAAATTGCAAACTGCTTTTTCATACTGAGGATTGTATTTTCTCTTTGTGGGTGTTCTTTCTATGCTTTTAAAGTGAGGTTTCTGTGGTCTGCTCAGGTGGCATAATCTTTATAGAGGCCTGTTGTCTAGGCTGGTAGTTTTGTTTGAGTTTCCTGTGTTTCTGTCAGCCATTTTCTGCTGATTGTCTTCATTATTATTGAGAGTAACAAGGCCTCCTGATCTTCTTTAGTACGAGTGATTGGGTAATAGCAGAGGCTGAGTAGTAATCTGATCTTCCAACTCTTCCATTCTTACTGCTATATAAACCCTGTGTCTTATAAAGGTTCTGCTTGTATTGTTAGGCTCTGGATTGCATTGCATATGTGGAAATTCCTTAAGATTCCAAGAGCAGGATAAGTTATTTCTTACACTTATTTCAAAGAACTGCACTTCTGAAATGCTTATAATTGTGCTATTCTGTTTATCTACTACATTTTGCCCTGTTATAAAGATTTTTTTAATGTTTCACTGCATGTGTGTACTGTTTTATACTGTTTTAACTTTACTTAACTGTAAACTGCTTTTTCATACTGAGAGGTGTATTTTCTGTATGTGAGTGCTCCATCCGAGCTTTTCTGTGCATTTTTGTCTGTTTACAGTTAAAAGCATTCTCAAGTCTGCTCCTTGATCTGTTTAAAACTTTCATTTAGTGGCTACAGCTAGGACCTTTAATAGTGTGCATTACTATAATTGTATTTTTATTTAAATTACTAAATTTTAAACTGCTTTTTCATACTGAGGCTTGCATTTTCTCTTTGTGGGTGTTCTTTTTATGCTTTTAAAGTGAGGTTTCTGTGTTCTGCTCAGGTGGCATAATCTTGATAGAGGCCTGTTGTCTAGGCTGGTAGTTTTGTTTGAGTTTCCTGTGTTTCTGTCAGCCATTTTCTGCTGATTGTCTTCATTATTATTGAGAGTAACAAGGCCTCCTGATCTTCTGTAGTACGAGTGATTGGGTAATAGCAGGGTCTGAGTAGTAATCTGATCTTCCAACTCTTCCATTCTTACTGCTATATAAACCCTGTGTCTTATAAAGGTTCTGCTTGTATTGTCAGGCTCTGGATTGCATTGCATATGTGGAAATTCCTTAAGATTCCAAGAGCAGGATAAGTTATTTCTTACACTTATTTCACTGAACTGCACTTCTGAAATGCTTATAATTGTGCTATATAGTTGATCTACTACATTTTGCCCTGTTATAAAGCTTTTTTTATTGTTTCACTGCATTTATGTACTGTTTTATACTGTTTTAACATTACTTAACTGTAAACTGCTTTTTCATACTGAGAGTTGTATTTTCTGCTTGTGAGTGCTGTATCTGAGCTTTTCTGTGCATTTTTGTCTGTTTACAGTTAAAAGCATTCTCAAGTCTGCTCCTTGATCTGTTTAAAACTTTCATTTAGTGGCTACAGCTAGGATCTCTAATAGTGTGCATTACTATAATTGCATTTTTTATTTAAATTACTAAATTGTAAACTGCTTTTTCATACTGAGGCTTGTATTTTCTCTTTGTGGGTGTTCTTTTTATGCTTTTAAAGTGAGGTTTCTGTGTTCTGCTCAGGTGGCATAGTCTGGATAGAGGCCTGTTGTCTAGGCTGGTAGTTTTGTTTGAGTTTCCTGTGTTTCTGCCAGCCATTTTCTGCTGATTGTCTTCATTATTATTGAGAGTAACAAGGCCTCCTGATCTTCTGTAGTACATGTGATTGGGTAATAGCAGGGGCTGAGTAGTAATCTGATCTTCCAACTCTTCCATTCTTACTGCTATATAAACCCTGTGTCTTATAAAGGTTATGCTTGTATTGTCAGGCTCTGGATTGCATTGCATATGTGGAAATTCCTTAAGATTCCAAGAGCAGGATGAGTTATTTCTTACACTTATTTCACTGAACTGCACTTCTGAAATGCTTATAATTGTGCTATACAGTTGATCTACTACATTTTGCCCTGCTATAAAGCTTGTTTTTATTGTTTCACTGCATTTATGTACTGTTTTATACTGTTTTAACATTACTTAACTGTAAACTGCTTTTTCATACTGAGAGTTGTATTTTCTGTATGTGAGTGCTCTCTCCGAGCTTTTCTGTGCATTTTTGTCTGTTTACAGTTAAAAGCATTCTCGAGTCTGCTCCTTGATATGTTTAAAACTTTCATTTAGTGGCTACAGCTAGGAATTGTAATAGTGTGCATTACTATAATTGCATTTTTTATTTAAATTACTAAATTGCAAACTGCTTTTTCATACTGAGGATTGTATTTTCTCTTTGTGGGTGTTCTTTCTATGCTTTTAAAGTTAGGTTTCTGTGGTCTGCTCAGGTGGCATAATCTGGATAGAGGCCTGTTGTGTAGGTTGGTAGTTTTGTTTGAGTTTCCTGTGTTTCTGCCAGCCATTTTCTGCTGATTGTCTTCATTATTATTGAGAGTAACAAGGCCTCCTGATCTTCTGTAGTATGAGTGATTGGGTAATAGCAGAGGCTGAGTAGTAATCTGATCTTCCAACTCTTCCATTCTTACTGCTATATAAACCCTGTGTCTTATAAAGGTTATGCTTGTATTGTCAGGCTCTGGATTGCATTGCATATGTGGAAATTCCTTAAGATTCCAAGAGCAGGATGAGTTATTTCTTACACTTATTTCACTGAACTGCACTTCTGAAATGCTTATATTTGTGCTATATAGTTGATCTACTACATTTTGCCCTGTTATAAAGCTTGTTTTTATTGTTTCACTGCATTTATGTACTGTTTTATACCGTTTTAACATTACTTAACTGTAAACTGCTTTTTCATACTGAGAGTTGTATTTTCTGTATGGGAGTGCTCTCTCCGAGCTTTTCTGTGCACTTTTGTCTGTTTACAGTTAAAAGCATTCTCGAGTCTGCTCCTTGATATGTTTAAAACTTTCATTTAGTGGCTACAACTAGGAATTGTAATAGTGTGCATTACTATAATTGCATTTTTTATTTAAATTACTAAATTGCAAACTGCTTTTTCATACTGAGGATTGTATTTTCTCTTTGTGGGTGTTCTTTCTATGCTTTTAAAGTTAGGTTTCTGTGGTCTGCTCAGGTGGCATAATCTTGTTAGAGGCCTGTTGTCTAGGCTGGCAGTTTTGTTTGAGTTTCCTGTGTTTCTGTCAGACACTTTCTGCTGATTGTCTTCATTATTATTGAGAGTAACAAGGCCTCCTGATCTTCTGTAGTACGAGTGATTGGGTAATAGCAGGGGCTGAGTAGTAATCTGATCTTCCAACTCTTCCATTCTTACTGCTATATAAACCCTGTGTCTTATAAAGGTTCTGCTTGTATTGTCAGGCTCTGGATTGCATTGCATATGTGGAAATTCCTTAAGATTCCAAGAGCAGGATAAGTTATTTCTTACACTTATTTCACTGAACTGCACTTCTGAAATGCTTATAATTGTGCTATACAGTTGATCTACTACATTTTGCCCTGTTATAAAGCTTGTTTTTATTGTTTCACTGCATTTATGTACTGTTTTATACTGTTTTAACATTACTTAACTGTAAACTGCTTTTTCATACTGAGAGTTGTATTTTCTGTATGTGAGTGCTCTATCTGAGCTTTTCTGTGCATTTTTGTCTGTTTACAGTTAAAAGCATTCTCGAGTCTGCTCCTTGATCTGTTTAAAACTTTCATTTAGTGGCTACAGCTAGGAACTCTAATAGTGTGCATTACTATAATTGTATTTTTATTTAAATTACTAAATTGTAAACTGCTTTTTCATACTGAGGCTTGTATTTTCTCTTTGTGGGTGTTCTTTTTATGCTTTTAAAGTGAGGTTTCTGTGTTCTGCTCAGGTGGCATAATCTTGATAGAGGCCTGTTGTCTAGGCTGGTAGTTTTGTTTGAGTTTCCTGTGTTTCTGTCAGCCATTTTCTGCTGATTGTCTTCATTATTATTGAGAGTAACAAGGCCTCCTGATCTTCTGTAGTACGAGTGATTGGGTAATAGCAGGGGCTGAGTAGTAATCTGATCTTCCAACTCTTCCATTCTTACTGCTATATAAACCCTGTGTCTTATAAAGGTTCTGCTTGTATTGTCAGGCTCTGGATTGCATTGCATATGTGGAAATTCCTTAAGATTCCAAGAGCAGGATAAGTTATTTCTTACACTTATTTCACTGAACTGCACTTCTGAAATGCTTATAATTGTGCTATACTGTTGATCTACTACATTTTGCCCTGTTATAAAGCTTTTTTATTGTTTCACTGCATTTATGTACTGTTTTATACTGTTTTAACATTACTTAACTGTAAACTGCTTTTTCATACTGAGAGTTGTATTTTCTGTATGTGAGTGCTCTATCCGAGCTTTTCTGTGCATTTTTGTCTGTTTACAGTTAAAAGCATTCTCGAGTCTGCTCCTTGATCTGTTTAAAACTTTCATTTAGTGGCTACAGCTAGGAACTCTAATAGTGTGCATTACTATAATTGCATTTTTTATTTAAATTACTAAATTGTAAACTGCTTTTTCATACTGAGGCTTGTATTTTCTCTTTGTGGGTGTTCTTTTTATGCTTTTAAAGTGAGGTTTCTGTGTTCTGCTCAGGTGGCATAATCTTGATAGAGGCCTGTTGTCTAGGCTGGTAGTTTTGTTTGAGTTTCCTGTGTTTCTGTCAGCCATTTTCTGCTGATTGTCTTCATTATTATTGAGAGTAACAAGGCCTCCTGATCTTCTGTAGTATGAGTGATTGGGTAATAGCAGGGGCTGAGTAGTAATCTGATCTTCCAACTCTTCCATTCTTACTGCTATATAAACCCTGTGTCTTATAAAGGTTCTGCTTGTATTGTCAGGCTCTGGATTGCATTGCATATGTGGAAATTCCTTAAGATTCCAAGAGCAGGATAAGTTATTTCTTACACTTATTTCACTGAACTGCACTTCTGAAATGCTTATAATTGTGCTATATAGTTGATCTACTACATTTTGCCCTGTTATAAAGCTTGTTTTATTGTTTCACTGCATTTATGTACTGTTTTATACTGTTTTAACATTACTTAACTGTAAACTGCTTTTTCATACTGAGAGTTGTATTTTCTGTATGTGAGTGCTCTATCTGAGCTTTTCTGTGCATTTTGTCTGTTTACAGTTAAAAGCATTCTCGAGTCTGCTCCTTGATCTGTTTAAAACTTTCATTTAGTGGCTACAGCTAGGAACTCTAATAGTGTGCATTACTATAATTGCATTTTTTATTTAAATTACTAAATTGTAAACTGCTTTTTCATACTGAGGCTTGTATTTTCTCTTTGTGGGTGTTCTTTTTATGCTTTTAAAGTGAGGTTTCTGTGTTCTGCTCAGGTGGCATAATCTTGATAGAGGCCTGTTGTCTAGGCTGGTAGTTTTGTTTGAGTTTCCTGTGTTTCTGTCAGCCATTTTCTGCTGATTGTCTTCATTATTATTGAGAGTAACAAGGCCTCCTGATCTTCTGTAGTATGAGTGATTGGGTAATAGCAGGGGCTGAGTAGTAATCTGATCTTCCAACTCTTCCATTCTTACTGCTATATAAACCCTGTGTCTTATAAAGGTTCTGCTTGTATTGTCAGGCTCTGGATTGCATTGCATATGTGGAAATTCCTTAAGATTCCAAGAGCAGGATGAGTTATTTCTTACACTTATTTCACTGAACTGCACTTCTGAAATGCTTATAATTGTGCTATACAGTTGATCTACTACATTTTGCCCTGTTATAAAGCTTGTTTTTATTGTTTCACTGCATTTATGTACTGTTTTATACTGTTTTAACATTACTTAACTGTAAACTGCTTTTTCATACTGAGAGTTGTATTTTCTGTATGTGAGTGCTCTATCCGAGCTTTTCTATGCATTTTGTCTGTTTACAGTTAAAAGCATTCTCGAGTCTGCTCCTTGATCTGTTTAAAACTTTCATTTAGTGGCTACAGCTAGGAATTGTAATAGTGTGCATTACTATAATTGCATTTTTTATTTAAATTACTAAATTGCAAACTGCTTTTTCATACTGAGGCTTGTATTTTCTCTTTGTGGGTGTTCTTTTTATGCTTTTAAAGTGAGGTTTCTGTGTTCTGCTCAGCTGGCATAATCTGGATAGAGGCCTGTTGTCTAGGCTGGTAGTTTTGTTTGAGTTTCCTGTGTTTCTGCCAGCCATTTTCTGCTGATTGTCTTCATTATTATTGAGAGTAACAAGGCCTCCTGATCTTCTGTAGTATGAGTGATTGGGTAATAGCAGGGGCTGAGTAGTAATCTGATCTTCCAACTCTTCCATTCTTACTGCTATATAAACCCTGTGTCTTATAAAGGTTATGCTTGTATTGTCAGGCTCTGGATTGCATTGCATATGTGGAAATTCCTTAAGATTCCAAGAGCAGGATGAGTTATTTCTTACACTTATTTCACTGAACTGCACTTCTGAAATGCTTATAATTGTGCTATATAGTTGATCTACTACATTTTGCCCTGTTATAAAGCTTGTTTTTATTGTTTCACTGCATTTATGTACTGTTTTATACTGTTTTAACATTACTTAACTGTAAACTGCTTTTTCATACTGAGAGTTGTATTTTCTGTATGTGAGTGCTCTATCCGAGCTTTTCTGTGCATTTTGTCTGTTTACAGTTAAAAGCATTCTCGAGTCTGCTCCTTGATCTGTTTAAAACTTTCATTTAGTGGCTACAGCTAGGAATTGTAATAGTGTGCATTACTATAATTGCATTTTTTATTTAAATTACTAAATTGCAAACTGCTTTTTCATACTGAGGATTGTATTTTCTCTTTGTGGGTGTTCTTTCTATGCTTTTAAAGTGAGGTTTCTGTGGTCTGCTCAGGTGGCATAATCTTGATAGAGGCCTGTTGTCTAGGCTGGTAGTTTTGTTTGAGTTTCCTGTGTTTCTGTCAGCCATTTTCTGCTGATTGTCTTCATTATTATTGAGAGTAACAAGGCCTCCTGATCTTCTGTAGTACGAGTGATTGGGTAATAGCAGGGGCTGAGCAGTAATCTGATCTTCCAACTCTTCCATTCTTACTGCTATATAAACCCTGTGTCTTATAAAGGTTCTGCTTGTATTGTCAGGCTCTGGATTGCATAGCATATGTGGAAGGTCCTTAAGATTCCAAGAGCAGGATAAGTTATTTCTTACACTTATTTCACTGAACTGCACTTCTGAAATGCTTATAATTGTACTATACAGTTGATCTACTACATTTTTCCCTGTTATAAAGCTTTTTTATTGTTTCACTGCATTTATGTACTGTTTTATACTGTTTTAACATAACTTAACTGTAAACTGCTTTTTCATACTGAGAGTTGTATTTTCTGTGTGTGAGTGCTCTATCTGAGCTTTTCTGTGCATTTTTGTCTGTTTAGAGTTAAAAGCATTCTCGAGTCTGCTCCTTGATCTGTTTAAAACTTTCATTTAGTGGCTACAGCTAGGAACTCTAATAGTGTGCATTACTATAATTGTATTCTTATTTAAATTACTAAATTGTAAACTGCTTTTTCATACTGAGGCTTGTATTTTCTCTTTGTGGGTGTTCTTTTTATGCTTTTAAAGTGAGGTTTCTGTGTTCTGCTCAGGTGGCATAATCTGGATAGAGGCCTGTTGTCTAGGCTGGTAGTTTTTTTTGAGTTTCCTGTGTTTCTGACAGCCATTTTCTGCTGATTGTCTTCATTATTATTGAGAGTAACAAGGCCTCCTGATCTTCTGTAGTACATGTGATTGGGTAATAGCAGAGGCAGAGTAGTAATCTGATCTTCCAACTCTTCCATTCTTACTGCTATATAAACCCCGTGTCTTATAAAGGTTCTGCTTGTATTGTCAGGCTCTGGATTGCATTGCATATGTGGAAATTCCTTAAGATTCCAAGAGCAGGATAAGTTATTTCTTACCCTTATTTCACTGAACTGCACTTCTGAAATGCTTATAATTGTGCTATACTGTTGATCTACTACATTTTGCCCTGTTATAAAGCTTTTTTTATTGTTTCACTGCATTTATGTACTGTTTTATACTGTTTTAACATTACTTAACTGTAAACTGCTTTTTCATACTGAGAGTTGTATTTTCTGTATGTGAGTGCTCTATCCGAGCTTTTCTGTGCATTTTTGTCTGTTTACAGTTAAAAGCATTCTCGAGTCTGCTCCTTGATCTGTTTAAAACTTTCATTTAGTGGCTACAGCTAGGAACTCTAATAGTGTGCATTACTATAATTGCATTTTTTATTTAAATTACTAAATTGTAAACTGCTTTTTCATACTGAGGCTTGTATTTTCTCTTTGTGGGTGTTCTTTTTATGCTTTTAAAGTGAGGTTTCTGTGTTCTGCTCAGGTGGCATAATCTTGATAGAGGCCTGTTGTCTAGGCTGGTAGTTTTGTTTGAGTTTCCTGTGTTTCTGTCAGCCATTTTCTGCTGATTGTCTTCATTATTATTGAGAGTAACAAGGCCTCCTGATCTTCTGTAGTACAAGTGATTGGGTAATAGCAGGGGCTGAGTAGTAATCTGATCTTCCAACTCTTCCATTCTTACTGCTATATAAACCCTGTGTCTTATAAAGGTTCTGCTTGTATTGTCAGGCTCTGGATTGCATTGCATATGTGGAAATTCCTTAAGATTCCAAGAGCAGGATAAGTTATTTCTTACACTTATTTCACTGAACTGCACTTCTGAAATGCTTATAATTGTGCTATATAGTTGATCTACTACATTTTGCCCTGTTATAAAGCTTTTTTATTGTTTCACTGCATTTATGTACTGTTTTATACTGTTTTAACATTACTTAACTGTAAACTGCTTTTTCATACTGAGAGTTGTATTTTCTGTATGTGAGTGCTCTATCCGAGCTTTTCTGTGCATTTTTGTCTGTTTACAGTTAAAAGCATTCTCGAGTCTGCTCCTTGATCTGTTTAAAACTTTCATTTAGTGGCTACAGCTAGGAATTGTAATAGTGTGCATTACTATAATTGCATTTTTTATTTAAATTACTAAATTGCAAACTGCTTTTTCATACTGAGGATTGTATTTTCTCTTTGTGGGTGTTCTTTCTATGCTTTTAAAGTGAGGTTTCTGTGGTCTGCTCAGGTGGCATAATCTTGATAGAGGCCTGTTGTCTAGGCTGGTAGTTTTGTTTGAGTTTCCTGTGTTTCTGTCAGCCATTTTCTGCTGATTGTCTTCATTATTATTGAGAGTAACAAGGCCTCCTGATCTTCTGTAGTACGAGTGATTGGGTAATAGCAGGGGCTGAGTAGTAATCTGATCTTCCAACTCTTCCATTCTTACTGCTATATAAACCCTGTGTCTTATAAAGGTTCTGCTTGTATTGTCAGGCTCTGGATTGCATTGCATATGTGGAAATTCCTTAAGATTCCAAGAGCAGGATAAGTTATTTCTTACACTTATTTCACTGAACTGCACTTCTGAAATGCTTATAATTGTGCTATACAGTTGATCTACTACATTTTGCCCTGTTATAAAGCTTGTTTTTATTGTTTCACTGCATTTATGTACTGTTTTATACTGTTTTAACATTACTTAACTGTAAACTGCTTTTTCATACTGAGAGTTGTATTTTCTGTATGTGAGTGCTCTATCTGAGCTTTTCTATGCATTTTTGTCTGTTTACAGTTAAAAGCATTCTCGAGTCTGCTCCTTGATCTGTTTAAAACTTTCATTTAGTGGCTACAGCTAGGAACTCTAATAGTGTGCATTACTATAATTGCATTTTTTATTTAAATTACTAAATTGTAAACTGCTTTTTCATACTGAGGCTTGTATTTTCTCTTTGTGGGTGTTCTTTTTATGCTTTTAAAGTGAGGTTTCTGTGTTCTGCTCAGGTGGCATAATCTTGATAGAGGCCTGTTGTCTAGGCTGGTAGTTTTGTTTGAGTTTCCTGTGTTTCTGTCAGCCATTTTCTGCTGATTGTCTTCATTATTATTGAGAGTAACAAGGCCTCCTGATCTTCTGTAGTACGAGTGATTGGGTAATAGCAGGGGCTGAGTAGTAATCTGATCTTCTAACTCTTCCATTCTTACTGCTATATAAACCCCGTGTCTTATAAAGGTTCTGCTTGTATTGTCAGGCTCTGGATTGCATTGCATATGTGGAAATTCCTTAAGATTCCAAGAGCAGGATAAGTTATTTCTTACCCTTATTTCACTGAACTGCACTTCTGAAATGCTTATAATTGTGCTATACTGTTGATCTACTACATTTTGCCATGTTATAAAGCTTTTTTTTATTGTTTCACTGCATTTATGTACTGTTTTATACTGTTTTAACATTACTTAACTGTAAACTGCTTTTTCATACTGAGAGTTGTATTTTCTGTATGTGAGTGCTCTATCCGAGCTTTTCTGTGCATTTTTGTCTGTTTACAGTTAAAAGCATTCTCAAGTCTGCTCCTTGATCTGTTTAAAACTTTCATTTAGTGGCTACAGCTAGGAACTCTAATAGTGTGCATTACTATAATTGCATTTTTTATTTAAATTACTAAATTGTAAACTGCTTTTTCATACTGAGGCTTGTATTTTCTCTTTGTGGGTGTTTTTTTATGCTTTTAAAGTGAGGTTTCTGTGTTCTGCTCAGGTGGCATAATCTTGATAGAGGCCTGTTGTCTAGGCTGGTAGTTTTGTTTGAGTTTCCTGTGTTTCTGTCAGCCATTTTCTGCTGATTGTCTTCATTATTATTGAGAGTAACAAGGCCTCCTGATCTTCTGTAGTATGAGTGATTGGGTAATAGCAGGGGCTGAGTAGTAATCTGATCTTCCAACTCTTCCATTCTTACTGCTATATAAACCCTGTGTCTTATAAAGGTTCTGCTTGTATTGTCAGGCTCTGGATTGCATTGCATATGTGGAAATTCCTTAAGATTCCAAGAGCAGGATAAGTTATTTCTTACACTTATTTCACTGAACTGCACTTCTGAAATGCTTATAATTGTGCTATACTGTTGATCTACTACATTTTGCCCTGTTATAAAGCTTTTTTTATTGTTTCACTGCATTTATGTACTGTTTTATACTGTTTTAACATTACTTAACTGTAAACTGCTTTTTCATACTGAGAGTTGTATTTTCTGTATGTGAGTGCTCTATCCGAGCTTTTCTGTGCATTTTTGTCTGTTTACAGTTAAAAGCATTCTCGAGTCTGCTCCTTGATCTGTTTAAAACTTTCATTTAGTGGCTACAGCTAGGAATTGTAATAGTGTGCATTACTATAATTGCATTTATTTTAAATTACTAGATTGAAAACGGCTTTTTCATACTGAGGATTGTATTTTCTCTTTGTGGGTGTTCTTTCTATGCTTTTAAAGTGAGGTTTCTGTGGTCTGCTCAGGTGGCATAATCTTGATAGAGGCCTGTTGTCTAGGCTGGTAGTTTTGTTTGAGTTTCCTGTGTTTCTGTCAGCCATTTTCTGCTGATTGTCTTCATTATTATTGAGAGTAACAAGGCCTCCTGATCTTCTGTAGTATGAGTGATTGGGTAATAGCAGGGGCTGAGTAGTAATCTGATCTTCCAACTCTTCCATTCTTACTGCTATATAAACCCTGTGTCTTATAAAGGTTCTGCTTGTATTGTCAGGCTCTGGATTGCATTGCATATGTGGAAGGTCCTAAAGATTCCAAGAGCAGGATAAGTTATTTCTTACACTTATTTCACTGAACTGCACTTCTGAAATGCTTATAATTGTACTATACAGTTGATCTACTACATTTTTCCCTGTTATAAAGCTTTTTTATTGTTTCACTGCATTTATGTACTGTTTTATACTGTTTTAACATAACTTAACTGTAAACTGCTTTTTCATACCGAGAGTTGTATTTTCTGTATGTGAGTGCTCTATCTGAGCTTTTCTGTGCATTTTTGTCTGTTTACAGTTAAAAGCATTCTCGAGTCTGCTCCTTGATCTGTTTAAAACTTTCATTTAGTGGCTACAGCTAGGAACTCTAATAGTGTGCATTACTATAATTGCATTTTTTATTTAAATTACTAAATTGTAAACTGCTTTTTCATACTGAGGCTTGTATTTTCTCTTTGTGGGTGTTCTTTTTATGCTTTTAAAGTGAGGTTTCTGTGTTCTGCTCAGGTGGCATAATCTTGATAGAGGCCTGTTGTCTAGGCTGGTAGTTTTGTTTGAGTTTCCTGTGTTTCTGTCAGCCATTTTCTGCTGATTGTCTTCATTATTATTGAGAGTAACAAGGCCTCCTGATCTTCTGTAGTACGAGTGATTGGGTAATAGCAGGGGCTGAGTAGTAATCTGATCTTCTAACTCTTCCATTCTTACTGCTATATAAACCCCGTGTCTTATAAAGGTTCTGCTTGTATTGTCAGGCTCTGGATTGCATTGCATATGTGGAAATTCCTTAAGATTCCAAGAGCAGGATAAGTTATTTCTTACCCTTATTTCACTGAACTGCACTTCTGAAATGCTTATAATTGTGCTATACTGTTGATCTACTACATTTTGCCATGTTATAAAGCTTTTTTTTATTGTTTCACTGCATTTATGTACTGTTTTATACTGTTTTAACATTACTTAACTGTAAACTGCTTTTTCATACTGAGAGTTGTATTTTCTGTATGTGAGTGCTCTATCCGAGCTTTTCTGTGCATTTTGTCTGTTTACAGTTAAAAGCATTCTCGAGTCTGCTCCTTGATCTGTTTAAAACTTTCATTTAGTGGCTACAGCTAGGAACTCTAATAGTGTGCATTACTATAATTGCATTTTTTATTTAAATTACTAAATTGTAAACTGCTTTTTCATACTGAGGCTTGTATTTTCTCTTTGTGGGTGTTCTTTTTATGCTTTTAAAGTGAGGTTTCTGTGTTCTGCTCAGGTGGCATAATCTTGATAGAGGCCTGTTGTCTAGGCTGGTAGTTTTGTTTGAGTTTCCTGTGTTTCTGTCAGCCATTTTCTGCTGATTGTCTTCATTATTATTGAGAGTAACAAGGCCTCCTGATCTTCTGTAGTACGAGTGATTGGGTAATAGCAGGGGCTGAGTAGTAATCTGATCTTCCAACTCTTCCATTCTTACTGCTATATAAACCCTGTGTCTTATAAAGGTTCTGCTTGTATTGTCAGGCTCTGGATTGCATTGCATATGTGGAAATTCCTTAAGATTCCAAGAGCAGGATAAGTTATTTCTTACACTTATTTCACTGAACTGCACTTCTGAAATGCTTATAATTGTGCTATACAGTTGATCTACTACATTTTGCCCTGTTATAAAGCTTGTTTTTATTGTTTCACTGCATTTATGTACTGTTTTATACTGTTTTAACATTACTTAACTGTAAACTGCTTTTTCATACTGAGAGTTGTATTTTCTGTTTGTGAGTGCTCTATCTGAGCTTTTCTGTGCATTTTTGTCTGTTTACAGTTAAAAGCATTCTCAAGTCTGCTCCTTGATCTGTTTAAAACTTTCATTTAGTGGCTACAGCTAGGAACTCTAATAGTGTGCATTACTATAATTGCATTTTTTATTTAATTTACTAAATTGTAAACTGCTTTTTCATACTGAGGCTTGTATTTTCTCTTTGTGGGTGTTTTTTTTATGCTTTTAAAGTGAGGTTTCTGTGTTCTGCTCAGGTGGCATAATCTTGATAGAGGCCTGTTGTCTAGGCTGGTAGTTTTGTTTGAGTTTCCTGTGTTTCTGTCAGCCATTTTCTGCTGATTGTCTTCATTATTATTGAGAGTAACAAGGCCTCCTGATCTTCTGTAGTACGAGTGATTGGGTAATAGCAGGGGCTGAGTAGTAATCTGATCTTCCAACTCTTCCATTCTTACTGCTATATAAACCCTGTGTCTTATAAAGGTTCTGCTTGTATTGTCAGGCTCTGGATTGCATTGCATATGTGGAAATTCCTTAAGATTCCAAGAGCAGGATAAGTTATTTCTTACACTTATTTCACTGAACTGCACTTCTGAAATGCTTATAATTGTACTATACAGTTGATCTACTACATTTTTCCCTGTTATAAAGCTTTTTTATTGTTTCACTGCATTTATGTACTGTTTTATACTGTTTTAATATTACTTAACTGTAAACTGCTTTTTCATACTGAGAGTTGTATTTTCTGTATGTGACTGCTCTATCTGTGCTTTTCTATGGATTTTGTCTGTTTACAGTTAAAAGCATTCTCGAGTCTACTCCTTGATCTGTTTAAAACTTTCATTTAGTGGCTACAGCTAGGAACTCTAATAGTGTGCATTACTATAATTGCATTTTTTATTTAAATTACTAAATTGCAAACTGCTTTTTCATACTGAGGGTTGTATTTTCTCTTTGTGGGTGTTCTTTTTATGGTTTTAAAGTGAGGTTTCTGTGCTCTGCTCAGGTGGCATAATCTTGATAGAGGCCTGTTGTCTAGGCTGGTAGTTTTGTTTGAGTTTCCTGTGTTTCTGTCAGCCATTTTCTGCTGATTGTCTTCATTATTATTGAGAGTAACAAGGCCTCCTGATCTTCTGTAGTACGAGTGATTGGGTAATAGCAGGGGCTGAGCAGTAATCTGATATTCCAACTCTTCCATTCTTACTGCTATATAAACCCTGTGTCTTATAAAGGTTCTGCTTGTATTGTCAGGCTCTGGATTGCATTGCCTATGTGGAAATACCTTAAGATTCCAAGAGCAGGATAAGTTATTTCTTACACTTATTTCACTGAACTGCACTTTTGAAATGCTTATAATTGTGCTATACAGATGATCTACTACATTTTGCCCTGTTATAAAGCTTGTTTTATTGTTTCACTGCATTTATGTGCTGTTTTATACTGTTTTAACATTACTTAACTGTAAACTGCTTTTTCATACTGAGAGTTGTATTTTCTGTATGTGAGTGCTCTATCCGAGCTTTTCTGTGCATTTTTGTCTGTTTACAGTTAAAAGCATTCTCAAGTCTGCTCCTTGATCTGTTTAAAACTTTCATTTAGTGGCTACAGCTAGGAATTGTAATAGTGTGCATTACTATAATTGCATTTTTTATTTAAATTACTAAATTGCAAACTGCTTTTTCATACTGAGGGTTGTATTTTCTCTTTGTGGGTGTTCTTTTTATGCTTTTAAAGTGAGGTTTCTGTGTTCTGCTCAGGTGGCATAATCTTGATAGAGGCCTGTTGTCTAGGCTGGTAGTTTTGTTTGAGTTTCCTGTGTTTCTGTCAGCCATTTTCTGCTGATTGTCTTCATTATTATTGAGAGTAACAAGGCCTCCTGATCTTCTGTAGTACGAGTGATTGGGTAATAGCAGGGGCTGAGTAGTAATCTGATCTTCCAACTCTTCCATTCTTACTGCTATATAAACCCTGTGTCTTATAAAGGTTCTGCTTGTATTGTCAGGCTCTGGATTGCATTGCATATGTGGAAATTCCTTAAGATTCCAAGAGCAGGATAAGTTATTTCTTACACTTATTTCACTGAACTGCACTTCTGAAATGCTTATAATTGTGCTATACTGTTGATCTACTACATTTTGCCCTGTTATAAAGCTTTTTTTATTGTTTCACTGCATTTATGTACTGTTTTATACTGTTTTAACATTACTTAACTGTAAACTGCTTTTTCATACTGAGAGTTGTATTTTCTGTATGTGAGTTGTCTATCTGAGCTTTTCTGTGCATTTTTGTCTGTTTACAGTTAAAAGCATTCTCGAGTCTGCTCCTTGATCTGTTTAAAACTTTCATTTAGTGGCTACAGCTAGGAATTGTAATAGTGTGCATTACTATAATTGCATTTTTATTTAAATTACTAAATTGCAAACTGCTTTTTCATACTGAGGATTGTATTTTCTCTTTGTGGGTGTTCTTTCTATGCTTTTAAAGTGAGGTTTCTGTGGTCTGCTCAGGTGGCATAATCTTGATAGAGGCCTGTTGTCTAGGCTGGTAGTTTTGTTTGAGTTTCCTGTGTTTCTGTCAGCCATTTTCTGCTGATTGTCTTCATTATTATTGAGAGTAACAAGGCCTCCTGATCTTCTGTAGTACGAGTGATTGGGTAATAGCAGGGGCTGAGTAGTAATCTGATCTTCCAACTCTTCCATTCTTACTGCTATATAAACCCTGTGTCTTATAAAGGTTCTGCTTGTATTGTCAGGCTCTGGATTGCATTGCATATGTGGAAATTCCTTAAGATTCCAAGAGCAGGATAAGTTATTTCTTACACTTATTTCACTGAACTGCACTTCTGAAATGCTTATAATTGTGCTATACTGTTGATCTACTACATTTTGCCATGTTATAAAGCTTTTTTTTATTGTTTCACTGCATTTATGTACTGTTTTATACTGTTTTAACATTACTTAACTGTAAACTGCTTTTTCATACTGAGAGTTGTATTTTCTGTATGTGAGTGCTCTATCCGAGCTTTTCTGTGCATTTTGTCTGTTTACAGTTAAAAGCATTCTCAAGTCTGCTCCTTGATCTGTTTAAAACTTTCATTTAGTGGCTACAGCTAGGAACTGTAATAGTGTGCATTACTATAATTGCATTTTTATTAAAATTACTAAATTGCAAACTGCTTTTTCATACTGAGGATTGTATTTTCTCTTTGTGGGTGTTCTTTCTATGCTTTTAAAGTGAGGTTTCTGTGGTCTGCTCAGGTGGCATAATCTTGATAGAGGCCTGTTGTCTAGGCTGGTAGTTTTGTTTGAGTTTCCTGTGTTTCTGTCAGCCATTTTCTGCTGATTGTCTTCATTATTATTGAGAGTAACAAGGCCTCCTGATCTTCTTTAGTACGAGTGATTGGGTAATAGCAGAGGCTGAGTAGTAATCTGATCTTCCAACTCTTCCATTCTTACTGCTATATAAACCCTGTGTCTTATAAAGGTTCTGCTTGTATTGTTAGGCTCTGGATTGCATTGCATATGTGGAAATTCCTTAAGATTCCAAGAGCAGGATAAGTTATTTCTTACACTTATTTCACTGAACTGCACTTCTGAAATGCATATAATTGTGCTATATAGTTGATCTACTACATTTTGCCCTGTTATAAAGCTTTCTTTAATGTTTCACTGCATGTATGTACTGTTTTATACTGTTTTAACTTTACTTAACTGTAAACTGCTTTTTCATACTGAGAGGTGTATTTTCTGTATGTGAGTGCTCCATCCGAGC